>NC_090265.1:543380274-543685274 GCF_040414725.1 Anabrus simplex | reverse complement strand
TTGGCTTTTTAGACCGGGGCCGATATCTCACCGTCAGATAGCTCCTCAGTTTAATCACGTAGGCTGAGTGGACCTCGAACCAGCCATCAGTTCCAGGTACAAATCCCTGACCTGGCCGGGAATCAAACCGGGGCCTCCGGGTAAGAGGCAAGCACGCTACCCCTACACAACGAGGCCGGCGGTTTCCTATTTTCACACCAGGTAAATAGTGGGGATGTAGCTTAGTTAGAGCCACGGCAGGTTATTTCTCAGTGCTAGTCCCTTTATATCCCATCATCGCCAAAAGACTAGCAACGAAATAATTCTCTTCACATTTATGAATACCAGTGTCTGTCAGAATTTCAGAAATGCAACTCTTTGTTATTGCTTGAGTTATTACAAACATCCCTATGAAATTATCAAACGTCAGAATATAATGGTCTTTTAGTGACGGCCCAAAATATAGCTTACAAAATTGTGATTTATATAACATAGACACACATATACATACATAGTAAGTAAAACGAATAAACAGATAACACAAGCGGCAAGAGGAATTGGCATCGCGTGTGCGAGTGCAATCTATTGAATGTATTATATAAAATATAATTCGACCGATATATTTACGACCGTAAAAATGAGTTGCCCAGTTAAAAATGTCAACACGATATTGGTATTACATTATTGGTCTGTTTGAATGTCAAAGTAGAAAGGATTAAAAAGCACACAGTGTAAAAATATTCAAACAATTCATTTCAAACAATTACGGTGGTACTGAAGTATAAGTTGGCGAATGTTTAGAGAAGAAAGGTTATCAGATTCCTCGCACCGTTCAGCGAGTACCATCTTCTAGGGATTAACACAATAGCTTCTTACCCTATCGGCCTGAGATTGTTTTCTGGCTTTGCAATGAATTAAATACTAGTATGGGATTTTTTTTTTGCAAGTTGATTTACGTCGCACCGACACAAATAAGTCTTATGTCGACGACGGGACAGGAAAGCGCTAGGAATGGGAAGGAAGTGGCCGTGGCCATAATTAAGGTACATCCCCAGCATTTGCCTGGTGTGAAAATGGGAAACCACGAAAATCCATCTTCAGGGCTGCCGACAGTGGGATTCGAACCCACTATCTCCCGAATACTGGACACTGGCCGCACTTAAGCGACTGCATCTATCGAGCTCGGTCATGGGAATTTCAGTGGGCTTGGTAGACTGATATGTAATAGCACCTTCTGGCTTGGCTCAGTGAGGAAAGCAATGGGAAACGACCTCACTCTTCATTTCCCTAATATGCGTCTTCAGTAATGCCTAGGCCACCTGTGACAGCTGATGGTGGAGCTGTTGAGGAACCAACCATCCTTCGGGCTGAGGACTGAAGTACGTGGAGGGTGAAACTAATGAACCTAACCTCGACAACAAAGACACAGGTTTAAACTTCACCGACAGTTGTTCTAGAAGTGGGTTAATCCTCTTATGAACATTTGACGAATGCTGAGAGAACATCTGGTTTAAGGTATATCAAGGAATTCCGAAAGTTCATAGCTATTGAGGGGATGTTCAACACACATTTCTGCGCTCCCCCCTCCCCCGCCTTCTTAGCATGTACAGGCCATTAGTGGCTATGGCCTGCCAACGTGATTCACAAACCAGACGACTGCACGTACTGGAGTGGAGCGTGGTCCACTTGACGACATCCTCAGCTGCGTTGGTTCGGCTTGGCTTGACTCTTCTTGGCCGGAGACGCTGCCTTTTGAATCAGTCAACTACTTAGTTGGCCTTACGGAGGCTGAAAGAACCGCATTCCAAGCCTCAGGTCAGGATTAGCATCCTTGGACAAGTCTGGAATCGAAACCGGGGCTTCGCAAATGTGATGGACATACTACCAGCTATTTCACGTTACCTAGGAAAATAATGGACTCGCTCATGGAGGGAAGGAGAAGTAGAAAGAGAGAACAAGGCGACGATTGGTACACTCAGTTTCTAATTATTTAACTATACGAAGTATAGAATTACATGAGGTCATACAGCTAGGTAGTTAAAATAGAGCATTGTGGAGGCGTTTAATTAATTCACGGATACTTGCAGACTGAACCCTGAAAGGCATAATAGTCAGTAATGATGTAAGTACGTATGGCTAAAATCCCCAGCCCGGCCCGACTTAACCATCGTATGTATGCTATATGCATTTGGAGTCTTCTGCCCGAAGGCTGATGATTTTTATAGAATCTATTAAGATGGTTTCACAGATGTCTGTCAGGTCCTGTTCACTCAACGTTTTAAGAAACTGAGAACAGCAAGACTGTTCCCCTTGCTCAAAATAGAGGACCATAAACAAACTTTCGAGTTCTATACAAGTAAGTTACTTTGTTGGTGTAACAGTCTCCACATTTTCTGTATACGGCTCGTTTCTCTTTTTCAACTGAAATAAACTGTTCAGGGTCATTGTTTTCGAAACGGATGGTCGGGTCCACAATGTGGGCTTCAGAATCATGAAAAGCCGCAATATCACTGAACCGGTGGTACACATCACAATTCACTGCGATGACTCCTTCATGACAGTTCAATACTTTATCAGCCAGTAGTTGTTTGAGTTTATGTTTGACTCTTTGATGAGGAGGGTTAATAAGTAACACATTAAGAATTAGAACGCCGGGCTGAGTAGCTCGGACAGTAGAGCGCTGGCCTTCTGAGCCAATCTTGACCGGCTCGATCCTGGTTCAGTCCTGTACGTCAGCCTCGTGTCGGTAGATTTACTGGCTTGTTAAATAATTCATGCGGGACAAAATTACGGCACATCGGTATCTCCGGAAACCTTAAAAGTACTTGGTGCGAAGTACAATCAGTAACATTAGCCTATTATTAATGAGAACAGCTGCCGATTAATGGTAAGAGATTTCTGGCTCTCTGCTGCTTCTTATAAAGTCCTAAGGTACATTTAATAATAATGTTATTGGTTTTACGTCCCACTAAGTTAATGTTTATGGTTTTCGGAGACACTGAGGTGCCGGAAGTTTGTCCCGCAGGAGTTCCTTCATGTGCCAGTTAAATCTACCCACACGAGGCTGACGCATTTGAGCACCTTCAAATACCACTGGACTCAGCTAGAATGGAATCTGCCAAGCTGGGCACAAAAGGTCAGCGCTCTACTGTCTGAGATAGCTCAGCCCGAGCTCCAGTTCCCACAAGCAAGTCTACATAATGTTATTATATCGAAATGTTTTAAATAGTTGCACACGAATAAAAGATTGGATAGCATTTTTGTTGATGTGGAATGAACATTGAGCTGTAAATACCGTCTGATACAGTAGATATCGGTTTCTTCTCGTTCTCAGTTTCTGCTGTGTTGTGCAAGAAAACAAAATATTTTTACAGGTTATTTATCCTTTCACCATGTTACCGGCGTGCTTTATACAACACATATTTTTATAACACGCATTGAGTTTCATTATACAAACAAATTAAGTGCTACAAGGACCACTTAAATTGAAATAAGATACCTCCTTCAAAGACTCGAGCAGGATCCATATGCTTTGAAATCCTGCCTACAAAGAAGCTGAGATCCAGACCTGAAGGAATCCTTAATGAGCTCTTCACTTACGGACGGGAGAACGTACACATATTGAAAGCAAAAAATAGAGTGCTGTTGGAGGTACAAAAAAAAGAATGCACTGGTATCAGGAGAGAGCGACAGCATTGTGCACCCATTGTGCGACGAGTGTGTGGGATTACGCATCCATTTGTTTCCATTTCTTCATAGTCTCTACAGTTATTTCTATTAGAATTCTACAGGAAACTGATATTCATAACTGAAAGCAATATATGTAATTATTGACAAAGAAAAACACCGTAACCGGGCGAGTTGGCCGTGCGGTTAGAGGCGGGCGGCAGTGAGCTTTCATCCGGGAGATATAGGGTTTGAATCCCACTGTCGGCAGCCCTGAAGATGGTTTTCCGTGGTTTCCTATTTTTACACCATGCAAATGCTGGGGCTGTACCTTAATGAAGGCCACGGGCGCTCCCTTCCAACTTCTACGCCTTTCCTATCCCATCGTCGCCATAAGACCTATATGTGTCGGTGCGACGTAAAGCCACTAGAAAAGAAGCCACCGTAAAACTATAGGCTACCATGTGTAGGCCAATTTACATATTCTCCAAATAAGTGTAACATTATGGGCATCCACACCTATGTGAAATTTAAATGTCAGTGTAGCGAAATAGTGATATCAGCCTATATAGACTAACGATCTATACAATTATACATAATGTAATAATGTATCCTCCGGTAGTACCTAATTCACCGTAAATGTCAGGGTAAAATTAGGTCATTGTATGTATGTACAATAACAATTGTAGGAACATTAATCATACTGTCGCGTCTATAATAATGTACACGTGTCCCCCCCCCCCCCCCCCTTAGCCACTAATACATGCCAACATACCTTAACCCACCTCACCTATCTATAACTTCCACGTAATCACACTCAATCGCTTGGCCAGAGAGAGAGAGAGAGGGTGTTGCCCCTCTAGGTGGCCCGTCCCAACCCTTCAGTGTGGGGAATGAAAACTTCGTTTGATTGATTGAGAAACTGGTTTGAACTTGGTTCGACTTTCACCGACCAAGGAACATGATCCGACGGTTGTACTCGGCCAAACATTTCATAGCTGGCCAGTCCTGCCCCTGCGAATACCGTCGCCCGAGAAACAACACAGTGTAGCTAAAAGAATACAGCCTGATGTGACGGTTCAATATCTCGTAACCAACATGGATAAATACATACAGAAAATACATTTTTGTCTTACTTAGACTTTTCGTGAGCTATTTCATTATCAGAGACCAGTTCCTAAGAGTTCTGGAACCGGGCGAGTTGGCCGTGCGGTTAGGAGCGCGCAGCTGTGAGCTCTCATCCGGGAGATAGTGGGTTCGAACTCCACTGTCGGCAGCCCTGAAGATGGTTTTTCGTGGTTTCCCATTTTCACACTAGGCAAATGCTGGGGCTGTACCTTACTTAAGGCCACGGCCGCTTCCTTCCCATTCCTAGGCCTTTCCTCTCCTATCGTCGCCATAAGACCTATCTGTGTCGGTGCTACGTAAAATAAATAGCAAAAATTATTTCTGGACAATTTTTGCAGTTTTTTAAATATATCTTTTCCTTAAAATTTGCATTTTGCCCTTAGTGGTACTTGTTCTTAGCCGGCCCCGTGGTGTAGGGGTAGCGTGCCTGCCTCTCGCCCGGAGGCCCCGGGTTCTGTTCCCGGCCAGATCAGGGATTTTTCTCTCCACCTGAGGGCTGGTTCCAGGTCCACTCAGTCTACGTGATTGGAATTGAGGAGCTATCTGACGGTGAGATGGTGGCCCCGGTCTAGAAAGCCCAGAATATTGACCGAGAGGATGCGCTGCAGGCCGTCGGGCTGACCAGCCGTCGCTGTGCAGGCCAAAGCCCTTTCAAGGGCGTTAAGTGCCGTAGGGTTTTGTTTTTCTGTTTTTTGGTACTTGTTGTTAAGCAACGATAGTTTCGAAAATAAGTTCCATGAAGGAAACCACAATTAAATTTCATCGACTGCGATTGTTAAAATATTCAAGCTCTTTAAGATTTTTAAATCGTCAAATTACCAGAGTTTCGCCCCAGTTTGACAGTGGGCTCGTCGGTGCGATTGCCACACCTTTCTAAGACGCTAGTAGCTATTGCACCATGGAGACACCACTGCAAGCCTCCGTCACTGTACTGTCCTACAAAGGAGGCATGTGCAATTCTTAACTAGTAACTGTTACGTTAATGTTTCACTCGGGGAAGGATCTACTCTATTTCTAAATGTTTTAAATATTGCACGTTTTGTATTCTCACAGCATTCCCACTGTGTTAACAAATATTATTATATTAATAATTAGTGTATGAACAACATTATTTTCTCACTCATAATGCCGTTTAAAGCAGAAAATACCCAATGTCGTATGACTAACTTGTTGGTGTTGATGTTGTTGGTGGTGGTGGCACGATTCCACGGCAAACAGGGGAAACCAGAGACATATTTCACACAGACAGAAAGGGTCGAACATAGACATACTCGACCCTGTATGTCACACGCGTTTATAATATACAATACTGTACCACAAGAACGTTTGGTGCTTTGTCGATATAGCCAGGATTTCATTTAATCTATGGTCTTCATACTTGGTCATTAACAACTCCTAATTTCTATTTGGAAGAGATTTCAATTTTACCCCAAATATGTTTAACAACTATACACAAATATCGACAAAAGTAGAAAGTTTTCAAGTTATTTAGGCTTTTTCAGTCGTGAAATTAGCAGAATTTGTACCCAATGTGGGAGTGGGCTCTTCCTTAATGCATTCTCACGAGGCTTGAAGTAGCGCATTAGCCGCTAGTGTCTTGAAGAAGTGTGCCTTTACATCTGATGAATCCACCACAGCATTGGGGAGAAGCGCTGGTTATTTCACGACTGAGAAGATTTAAAGAGCTTGAATAATTTCAATTTTTGTTGACAGTATATTCACAACTGGCAAAATTATACTAAGGTTCCCCATTAGGAACTTATGTACAGTATATACAGTCGTTCAAACAGAAATAGGCGCATGCTGTTGTATAAGTTTCTCACTCACAGGTGTACTTCATACTTACTGTACTTAATCTGCTAACCCTCCAGTGTTGGTTTTTAACCTCGGACTCAGCGAGGGTTTCCACCTCTACCGCCTCAAGGGCAGTGTCCTGGAGCGTGAGACTTTTGATCTGGGATACAACTGGGGAGAATGACCAGTACCTCGCCCAGGCGGCCTCACCTGCAATGCTGAACTGGGGAATTGTCGGGGGATGGGACGATGGGAAAGGATAGCCAAGGAAGAGGGAAGGAAGTGGCCGTGGCCTTAAGTTAGGTACTATCCCGGCATTTGCCTGGAGGAGAAGTGGGAAACCACGGAAAATTACTTCGAGGATGGCTGAGGAGGGAATCGAACCCCCTTCTACTCAGTTGACCTCCAGAGGCTGAGTAGATCCCGTTCCAGCCCTCATACCACTTTTCGAATTTCGTGGCAGAGCCGGGAATCGAACATGAGCCTCCGGGGGTGGTAGCTAATCACACTAACCGCTACACTACCGAGTTGGACCATAGGTATACTTCTGAAAAAATCCACAGCCTGTTTCTAGTGATTTGATTGTGTCAGGGATGGAATCAATGAAGCCCCATTTTAGCGACGAGTATAGGAATTTTGCCGGCTGCCGAAGCCTGTCACACTGCTCTGGGACAATGATTAATGCCTGACAGATGAAATTATATTGGAGAGTGTTGCTGGTATGAATGATGACAGGGAAAATCGGAGTACCTGGAGAAAAACCTGTACCGTCTCCGCTTTGTCCAGCAAAAATCGGGATTTGAACCACGGAACCCAGCGGTGAGAGGCCGGCGTGCTGCCGCTTGAGCCACGGAGGATCGCAGGTATATTTTCTAAGAAATAATTTAATTTATGGATATAATGCTTCTTGTGGATATTCACAGGGTCTTTTGTCTACTTGGGAAGTGGATAATACTTTGATCATAATAAAAATTGTCTCAAAATACTAAATGTGACCGAGCAAGTTGGCGTGCGGTTAAGGCGCGCAACTGCGAGCTTGTATCCGAGAGATAGTGGGTTTGGAACCCCACCGTCGGCAGCCCTGAAGATAGTTTTCGCGGGGTATCCCATTTTTATACTAGACTGAGGCTGTACCTTAATTAAGGCCACGCTCGCTCCCTCCCATTCCTAGCCCTTTTCTATCACCTCGTCGCCATAAGACCTGTTTGTGTCGGTGCGACGTAAAACAAGTCGTTGTACTAAATGTGAGGTACACACGATACTACCGGTATGCGCACATTCTTTTCTCTGAGTGACCATACATTATTACACAGTAAGATACTAACATCCGCCTCTGTGATGTAGTGGTTAGTGTGATTAACTGCCACTCCCGGAAGCTCGTGTTCATTTCCCGGCTCAGCCATCCTCGAAGTGGTTTTCCGTAGTTTCCCACTTCTCCTCTAGGCAAATGCCGGGATGGTACAGTCGCTTCCTCCCCTCTTCCTTAGCTATCCCTTCCAATCTTCCTCGTCCTCACAAGGCTCCTGTTCAGCATAACAGGCGAGATAACAGGGTGAGGTAATGGTCCTTCTCTCCAGTTGTATTCACCCGACCCAAAATCTCGCGCTCCAGGACACTTCCCTTGAGGCGGTAGAGGTGTGATAACTCGCTGAGTCCGAGGGAAAAACAACCCTGGAGATTAAACGGATTAAGAAAGAAAGAAAGATACTAACGAGACATTTAATTTAATATTGTTGATTCGCCACTCATCGCCCAGTTTGCATGCAGAATATTATTTCCTGTTAATGAAAAAGCTTATTCGCGGGGAACGACGAAAAATATGTCTTTAGGTGGTGTGAAGAACATCTGCCTCTGATGAAGATGACGATCTGTAAGAGGGAATGTTTCCATTTCACAAAAGGCCATTGGAAAGGACATATCAAAACAGACTTTAATTTGAGCAGCGATCACAAACAATTCACTCCATCCAATTAGATAGAAAAATAATTGAATGTGATAAACAGATGATGAGATGTGTTTTACAGAAATGGTATTAAACACTGGAACTATTTAAGCTGTGTGTGAATTTGTATATGATTATGCTGGATTTAGAATGTTAAACTAGCAGTATTTCTTATAATATTTTCTTTCGATGGAATTGCTTCTTCCTTTTGTTGTTGTTGTTGTTGTTGTTGTTGGGTAATTATATTTTTTTCTTACTTTATTATGACACTACTGTAAGTGATCAATGCTACTGGGATATTTCCCAATTGCGATGTATTTGTTAATAATTAATATTGAATCACCACGAAATACAAATCTAATCAAACTGGAAAGTAACAGCGAAGGAGATTTCAGGTCAGTGGTTCATTCTTCATTCGCTGCTTACGGTGGAAGTTTAAAGTTAGCTTTGATCATTTTGTCGACTCTGACGAAAATCACTTCGTGAAATGTAACTGATATACAGTTGTTGCGCCTTGAAATACCGCTATATTTCAATGCTGAGAGAAAAAATACTAACACCGCAGCACATGTATCACAGAACGAAAATTCTTTGATACAGTTCATTCAATACTGAACCTTTTGATGACAGAACTTTTCTGGTCAAATATCATCACATAGTGGTTTTTCTAGGAGCAACTACGGTATGCTATATAAATCATCTTCCTATTCGGAGATGGTTGACTTTCATACCACCTAAAGTTAAATTTCCCATCTTACTCCAGTGGACAAGGTTTTCCAACCGCTGGAGCATGAAAATAGGAGGTTACAAGACAGTTTGAATTATAACAAAAGCTTTGTGCTATCCCGACAGTGAAGTAGGATGGGATCTACTCAATAATTCTAGTAGCGAATGGACAAGCATGTAGAGAGAATTTGTAATTTAACCAAAGAACAACTAACGTGTTCATTAGGGTTATGTAGGTTCTGATGGACGTCAGGGTGCGGCGTGCTATGAATTTTCATCATCATCATCATCTGTTTACCCTCCAGGTTCGGCTTTTCCCTCGGATTCGGCGAGGGATACCACCTCTACCGCCTCAAGCGCAGTGTCCTGGAGCTTCAGACTCTTGGTCGGGGGATACAACTGGGGAGTATGACCAGTACCTCGCCCAGGCGGCCTCACCTGCTATGCTGAACAGGGGCCTTGTGGGGGGATGGGAAGATTGGAAGGGATAGGCAAGGAAGAGGGAAGGAAGCGGCCGTGGCCTTAAGTTAGGTACCATCCCGGCATTCGCCTGGAGGAGAAGTGGGAAACCACGGAAAACCACTTCCAGGATGGCTGAGGTGGGAATCGAACCCACCTCTACTCAGTTGACCTCCCGAGGCTGAGTGGACCCCGTTCCAGCCCTCATACCACTTTTCAAATTTCATGGCAGAGCCGGGAATCGAGCCCGGGCCTCCGGGGGTGGCAGCTAATCACACTAACCACTACACCACAGAGGCGGACGCTATGAATTTTACCATACAAAAATATCTACCGACCTCGGTAAGAATCGAACTCGTGATCTTGAATGCATGAACCACTATCCACTTTACTCTGATAGTATATACATATGAATCTGAAACTAGAATAGCGAGCTTTAAAGGAATCGGCTGTGGCTGATGAGATATCTCATTCTAATTTGAGGTTGAAATTGGATATCGGGAAGAAATATTTCAACGAGGTCTGACAGTGTAATTTGAGTTGTCTTCAGCGTGTATGAGGTTGCCTCAATCACATCTCACTAGAGCGGTCTGACAAAATGCTCGTATGTGTATCCGCCTTTACCGTTCTCATTCTAACGGGGTAATTTGCAACTTGCGATCACAAGAATGAGAGTTGCATAATTCTGTTTGTTTGATTACTTCAATTGTCTCCTCAGAAGTCAAAACTGAAATATATTCGGCTATCTTATCCGTTGTCTCCAAGTGATTTAAAAGAAAGGAATTAGAATCGATCGACCTGATTGAGGCCTAGTCATGCCCGAATTAAGGCAGCGAAGCGCAAATGGGGAATAATAGCCTCCCCAATGTGTGACTCGGATCGACGAATGCTGCAGGAGACATTATTAAGGTAGCCGGAATGAACTGATGGATGCCACTGAACGAGGGGCTGCGCGGTTTGGGCTGTCAGCTTGTATTCGAGAGATAGTGGGTTCGATCCCCAATGTAGGCAGACCTAGAAATGGTTTTCGTTGGTTTCCGATTTTCACACCAGCCAAATACTGGGGCTGTACGATAATCAAGGCCACAGTCTATTCCTTCCCACTCCTAGCCCTTTCCTCTCCCATCATCACCATAAGACATATCTGTGCCAGTACGATGTAAAGGAAATTGTAAAGAAAACACCATAAAAAGGACAAAGAGAAACTAAAAAACAAAAACAAAATGAAAATAAAACTAAACGATGACACGCCAAGAACAGTAAAGTGGCTCAAGTTGTTAGATATCAACCTTTAGCCTGCTCAGAAATAAATGTGCATATCACCTGACCAGTTATTCAAAAAATAAAATAAAAACAAAAAATGAGTATATAATACTTTTTTAAAATTCTCTGGAGGTACGCTTTTCTCAGAAACAATCGAACTTTTATTTTTGATATTTGCTTTACGTCGCACCGACACAGATAGGTCTTACGGCGACGATTGGATAGGAAAGGCTTAGGAATGGAAAGGAATCGGCACTGGCCTTAATTAAGGTGTAACCCCAGAATTTGCCTGGTGTGAAAATGGGAAACCACCAAAATCCATCTTCAGGGCTGCCGGCAGTGGGGATCGAACCCACTATCTCCCAGATGCAAGTTCACAGCTGCGCGCTCCTAAACGCACAGCCAACTCGCCCGGTAGTTGAACCTATAGGTACAGTGTAATGTCTGTTGTGGGCATGCACAGGGTTTGTATCTACATGGGAAGTAAATTGTATTTTGGTAATAATTAAATTTAAGCCTGATAAAATACTGAATACGAGGAACATACAATACCGTCTGCTCATTATTTTCTTGAGCGACAATGTATTATTATTAATAGTAATTAATAATTAATCATCAAATATTAATTATAATAAATTATACTACTACTACTACTACTACTAATAATAATAATAATAATAATAATAAAAAACCTAAGTAAATTTAGTGCTCATCGACGGAAGGTTTCGAGAACAGAAATGGAACCTTGCTCCTCTCTTAATACGTTCTCCATCGCTTTTACTAATCTCGTAGTAATGTTCTGCTATTTCCTCGTTCAGATCGTAATTACTGGTGCTATGGGAATATATTTTACGACCTTGGACGACAGGGAAGTTTGATTTATTGTGGTTGTCTGGTTATAGTTATTGGAAATCCATCGTTTAGATTAATGAGTGGGGACCAAAGAAAACTAATGAACAAAATGGGAAGCCTACGACTATAGCGGAGGAATTTCGCCTGCCGTTATGTACGGCATATATCCTAGTGTAATTACTGAACGAACATTAGCGTTATTTATCTCACTTGACAATATTTGTTTCTGGCGTAAGTAATTACTGCATAGTATAAATCATATTAAGTATTACACCAATTCAGCACAGATTACCGGTCATCCAGATCCTCTGTTGCGTACCTTCAAGCAATTGAATAAATTCTTCTTCTTCTTCTAATTTAATTCTTTACGCCCAAATGAGGAGCGCGTGTGAACTTATTTAGCACAATGTTTCTTCTTGTCTTCCCAAAATCTCTTCATCCCTTCGTTGTGCTTCTTTTTGCGTTTTTCCGTCCATCCTGTAGCTTGTCTTTTAGGTTGATCAGCAAATTTGTGTTTGGATTTCTGATTTTTTCTGTCTTTGAAAGATTTCTTCATCCTGAAGATCTTTGTTTATTTCTGTAAGCCAGTTGTGATTTTTATGGGATAATGCGAGATTTAGTATTTTCTTTTGTAGCCTATTGTTATCCATCCCGATCAGGTGACCATAGAATTTTAATGTTCTTATTCTAATGGTGTCTGTGTTTTTTTCTGCTACTTGATAGATTTCCCGTGATTTCCTTTTCATCCAAATAACATTTTCGCATTTAGGTCCTAGAGTATTCCTGAGAATTTTCCTCTCTTGATTTTCGATGCTTTTTGTTTGTGATTAGCCCCCAATTATCAGAGTTTCTGATGCATAAAGGGCTTCTAGTTTGACAACTGTGTTGTAGTGTCTCAATTTTGCATTTTGGGATATATATTTTTTGTTGTATCTGCTGCAGAAAATTTCGTATGTCTTTTGTAATTTTGTAATTTTTTCTTTGTTTGTTTGCTGATTTATCCCGTTTGGTTGTATACTTTCGACTAGGTATTTGAATTTATCTACTTGGGAGAATTTCCCATATCTAGTGATTAGAGGATGGTTGTTAAATCCTGATTTTGTACCTTCCATATACTTTGTCTTTTCAGATGAAATTTGCAGACCTGTTCTTGCCGCTATTTCATGAAGTTTTTCTACGGACTAGAGTGCTTCTTGTTTGTTGTTGGAGAGATCTGCAAAGGAGAGGCAATTGAGGTGAATTTTGTTTTTGACAAGTCTACCAATATTGACCCCTTTAGTTTCATTTTTCCATTCTCGAACCACCTTTTCCAGAATTAGATTGAATAGTAGTGATGATAATCCCTCGCCTTGTCTGACCCCTATTTTAATTTAGAATGGCTCTGAAATTTCTCCTAAAAATTTAGCTTTTATGCCTGTTAGAGTTTGCTTGATAAATTCCCTTGTTTTTTGTCGACTTGAAATTCCTAAAGTATGTTGAATAGAGTCTGTCGGTCTATTGAATCATAAGCTATTTTGAAGTCAACAAAGGTAATTATTGTTTGTTTTGTTTTACGAATGTGTAAAATAGTTTTTAGGTTTAAGACTTGTTCTGGGCATGATCTTAATTTTAGAAACCCTGCCTGATATTCTCCTATGAGCTGGTCGGTTTATTTTTCTAATCTATTCAATAGGGCTTTAGAGAAAAAAATTTAGAGAGCCAATAATAAGGAAGTCCCTCTGTAATTGTTTATGTGTGATTTATCCCCTTTCTTGTGGAGTGGGTGAATTAGTGCACATTTCCAGTCTTCTGGAATTTTCTCAGTATTCCAAATGTTCTGTATGATTTCTTGTATTGCGTAAGCCATTTTATCACCACCTGTTTTCAACATTTCAGCAATTAACCCATCTTCTACTAGTGCTGCATTATCCTTCAATTCTTGAATTACTTGCTTGATTTCTTCTAGAGTGAGAGTTTATGCGTTTGGATTTGGTGTAGGTTTCTCAAAAGTTAATTGGTTTCGTGGACTTTCTCAATTTAATAGTCTTTTAGAGTAGCCTGCAAGAAGTTTTCAGTTTTTTTGTTATTTGTTTCTAATGATCCGACTGGACGTTTGAAGAAAAAACTGGGCGCTTGGTAATTTTTGAGTTGTTCTTTAAAATTCTTGTAGTAGGTTATAGAGTTGTTTCTCTGGAAGTCTTGGTCTATTTCCTTCAGACAGGTTTTTCTCCTGCAATAATTTTGAATGTTTCCTTCTGTACTTAAGGAATTCTTGCCATTTAATTTCGGATTTATGAAAGGTCAATGTTTTCCATGTTATAATTCTTAGTTCTATTGCTTTGTCACATGTGTCATTCCACCATCTGTGTTTCCATTTCCTAGGCGGTGTGCCAACTTTCTGGGAAGACTTGCATACTATATTTTTTAGATTACTTCGGTCTGAGGGGATATTTGATGGTAAATTTGCTAGAAAACTATCGGAATTCTGGGTCAATTTTTGGGGTTTTCAATGTTCTAATTTTGGTCCTGTTAGGCTGAAACTTCACTTTTACTAAGGTCAAGTAATGATCTGAATCTATAATTCCTTTTTTGACTTTAACATTCATGACTTCATTTTGTTTTTTCCTGGTTATCCATATCAATTTGAAATTCGCCTAGAGATAGATTGGGGAATCTCCAGGTCATTTTCTTTCTGGATAGGGTCAAGAAGTGGGTTGAAATTAGTTTTAGCTTGAAGATTTTGTAGAAGTCTATTAATCTTTCTCCATTTCTGTTTGTTCTGTTACGCGCTGGATATAATCCTACTATGCTCCTAAATTTTCTCTTTGCCAATTTGTGCGTTGAAGTCTCCTAATAGTATTTTTACGTGTTTTGGTGTCTTATTTGAAACTTCCTCTAGCATTTCCCAGAATTAATCTACTTTACGTGGATCTTTCCAATTGTGATTATTTGTGGGAGAATGGGCATTGATTAATGTGTACGCTTTGTTTCCCGATTTGATAGAAAGGAGATTCTTTCAGAAGGAGACGTGAAATTGAATACGCAATTAGTAAGGATTTTCTTGACTGCAAAGGCTGTGCCGAACTACAATGGAGATTTGGGGAAGGATATTGCTGGCTTCCCTTTATAAATTCTGTAGTTTCCCGATTCCATGTGATTTTCGTCTGCATATCGAGTTTCTTGTGTTGCAAGAATTTGAATGTCAAATTTGTCCAATATGTCCGTTAGTTGTTTTAATTTGCCAGTTTTAAGTAATGTGTTGATGTTTAAAGTAGCTATGAAGTGTTTTCGCTTCGGTGGAAGAGATTTGGGAAGCTCCGATTCATTCTAAGATGATGTTCTCTGTCCCCCAGAATCCGATGATGACCGAAATAAACTACTACGTGTACTAGGACCTGGGGTAATTTTGTCAACTGACATTTCCATCATGCTAGCAAGTTGAAGATAGTGAGGAGATCGATCGAAGTCGGTCTAAGGGATACAACTAAGGTATTGAGCCTTAGAGGTTGCGTCAAGATGTTTCCTGGCTGTTATTTTACGACTTTAAGTCAACCCTCCTCCTTTATCCGGGCTTGGGACCGGCAACAGCAACCACTGAGCTACTCAATCCACCCAGTGGCAACTGAAGGCGGGAATAATAATAATAATAATAATAATAATAATAATAATAATAATAATAATAATAATAATAATAATAATAATAATAATAATAATAATAATAATAATAATTATTATTATTATTATTATTATTATTCATTTCTGGAGCGCGGACATTTGACAAAATGCCTTATTTTTGGTAGTGTTGGGTATATGGAATGTGTTATGTGGAGATAAACATGTTTTGGAATATTTGGGAATAGCTGGACCATTCGGGAGATAGTGGGTTCGAATTCCAACGTTGGAAGCTCTGAAGATGGCTTTCCGTGGTGGCCCCATTTTCAATCCTGAAAATGCTGGGGTTGTACCTTAATTAAGGCCACGGGTGCTACCGTATCAATCCTAGCTCTTTCCCGGCCTTCTGTCACCGAAAACCTTCGGTGTGTTAGTTAGTGTGACGTTAAACAACTAGCAGAAAAACGAAAGTAAAGGGGACTGCTAAAACAGATTTGTGACTTGTATTGATGACATCTCTAGAACATTAAGTTAAAAATATGGTATCCACTAACTCCCATTAAATTTCAGATATGACTAAGCGTGATAGCCGACTGGCATAATCACTGGTTTCTCACTGGAGAAGATTGCTCTAAGAACGCAAATAATTATGTTCTCATTTCGCGCAATATGGGAATATTCGTGGATGGGTCAGTGGGTGTATTTGCATGTGATATTGTTATACATCCGGGTGTCTCCTGGGCAACGGACTAGAACTCTTCCTAGACGGCTGATTCTCTCACACCAGAAGCAGAACTAATCAATCTTAAAATGTATTTTAAGAAACGGCTCTTTTCAGAGCTATCGATGACAATAATACCCATAAATATTGAAGGCTTGTCAGCTGCCAAAGAAGAACACTTGCAAAAACTATGCCAAGATCAGAAATGTGACATCTTGTGCATTCAGAAAACGCATAGGGATGAACATCAGAAACGTCCAAAGATTTCAGGAATGATTTTAGTTGCAGAAAGGCCACATGCGATATATGGCAGTGCTGTATTTGTAAAGTCAGACCTCTAGATCAGCAGTACTCATCATACTGAAGATAACGACATCGAAATAATCACCGTGGAGCTAAGCAACATGACCATTACATCTGTGTACAAGCCTCCAAATGAAAAGTTCTCTTTCTCACCACCTGCAAATTTTGGCAATCAAACAAAGTCAATAGTAATCGGTGAATTTAACAGCAGTAGTCACGTCTGGGGATATGCTCAAGAAGATGAGAATGGAGAGATCGTCATTTCATGTACTGAAACTCAGGAACTTTCCCTTATTCACGACAGTAAGCTTCCCTCCTCCTTGAACAGTGGAAGATGGCACCGAGGGTATAACCCAGATCTTCTCTTTGTGAGCAACTGCTTTGTGCAGCAATGTTATAAAGAAATGGGTTCACCAATTTCAAGAACACAACACCGGTCACTAATATGTCACCGCTCTTCATCCACAAGACCACACGAAGTTCGGTTCAGACGGAGATATAACTTTCGAAAGGCTGACTGGAAAAAGGTTTTCCAGTATGCTGGATGAGAGGATAAAAACTGTCTCACCTATACCCCAAGATTATGACAAATTCATTGATATCGTGAATTTTTTTTCACGGGCATCAATTCCCAGAGGCTGCAGGACACGCTACTTTCAAGGTATAACTCGTGAAACAACTGCTCTGCTGCACGATTACTACAGGCTTCACGAAGAAGACCCATTTAGTGAGCAAACGATTCAAGCAGCACAAAGTGTTCTTTCTTCTCTCCCAGGCAAAGAAGGAGACATGGATGAAGTTGATGTCTGAAGTCGATATGGGTAGGAGCAGTCAAGAAGCTTGGAGACTTTTAAAACGCTTGAGCAATGATCCTACGCAAGCTAACACACATGCCAATGTGAGTGCAGATCAAATAGCACACCAACTTTTGCTTAATGAACAACCAAAACTTTCCATGAAAGTAGGGAAGAATCCTATAGTCAGACAACCAGACGAGACCAATGAATTATCTAAGCATTTCACACTAACTGAACTGGAATTAGCTCTCAGTAAGTGTAAGATTGGGAAGTCAGCAGGACTCGATGACCTTCGAATGGAACAAATTAAAAACTCTGGTCCTACTGCGAAGTGCTGGTTGGTAGAACTCATGAACAACTGTGTTCAGTCTTCCATGATACCTAAAATATGGAGGAAGGCTTGGGTCATAGCCATTCTAAAACCAGGCAAAGATAAAAATGACCCTAGGAGCTACAGACCAATCTCCTTATTGTGCCATCTTTTTAAATTCTGGAGAGACTAATCCTCAATAGGTTGACTGATAATATCGAGCCACTTCTGATTCCACAGCAAGCTGGTTTCAGGAGAGGGAAAAGCTGCACATCGCAGGTATTGGAATTAAGTCAACACATAGAAGATGGTTTTGAAAGCCGGAAAATCACAGGAGCTGCATTTATAGATTTCTCGTCAGCACATGATACTGTAAATCACCGATTTCTCCTAGGAAATGTATATAGCATGACAAAGGACTTTCATCTGACTTGTGCCATTAGAAACATACTTCAAAATCGAAGTTTCTTCATTGAGTTCCAGGGAAAAAGAGGCAGGTGGAGGATACAGAAAAACGGACTACCTCAGGGAAGCATGTTGGCACCAATGCTTTTCTATATTTACACAAATGATGAGCCTCTTCCTGCCGGGACGAATAGTTTCATCTATGCCGATGATTGTGTCATCACTTCTCAGGGGAATAACTTCGAGGCGATTGAACAAACATTGTCCAAATCTCTAGACACTCTTGCTGGCTATTACAAGAAGAATCTTCTAACACCAAACCCAGCTAAGTCGCAAACCTGTGTTTTCCTTCTAAACAATAGAGAAGCTTCCCGAACTCTGAAGGTCACTTGGCAAGGCATAGCATTACAACACAATCCTACCCCGAAGTACCTCGGAGTCACTCTGGATCGTGCCTTAACCTTCAGAAAACATTGTTTGAACATCTAGCAGAAAGTGGCTGCTAGAAGAAATATTGTGCGGAAGCTAACTGGAACAGCTTGGGGAGCACAACCAGACACAGTGAGGACATCTGCCCTTTCGCTCTGATATTCCGCAGCTGAATACGCATGCCCGGTGTGGTAAAAATCTTGCCATGCCAAAGCAGTTGATATAGCACTCAACGAAACCTGCCGCATTATTACTGGATGTTTGAGACCTACACCTTTGGAAAAAGTGTATTGCCTTGCAGGGATAGCACCTCCTGATATCCGGCGTGAAGTGGCAACCAAGAAAGAAAAGAGAAAGGTGTTGACATCGGAAGCCCACCCTTTGTTTGGATATGATCCACCACGCCAGCGGCTTAAATTTAGGAAAAAGCTTCTTGAGAGTAACAGAAACACTTGCAGGAACAGCGCAGCAAGCAAGAATTCAAGAATGGCGCGTTAGGAGTCAACATACGAGGATCAGTCAATGGATGACCCCAAAAGAGGAACTCCCTCCTGGCCATGTCACAGACTGGGTGAATTGGAGAGCACTGAATAGACTGCGCTCTGGTGTTACGCGGTGCAGGGCAAACCAGAAGAAATGGGGTTTCGAAGTGGACAGTACCTTGTGTGTATGTGGAGAAGAGCAGACAACAGCCCATTTGCTGCAATGTAGTTCATGCCCATTCAGCTGCACAACAGAAGACCTGGTTAAAGCGAAGCCAAATCCACTTGACGTTGCAAAGTTTTGGGCTCACATAGTTTAATGTGGCTCTTCATCATTGAAGTATTTATATTATGTTTTATGTTTTTCCGTATATTTAATTTAAAAATGTATGCTTCTGACACGATATAAATAAATCAATAAATTTCAAGTTGCCTGCAGATTGAGCTCATCCTGTGTATGTGACAGCTTCATGTTTTACTGTGGGAAACGCCGGAAGGTTTACGCAACCAATACTTTCGAACTCGGATATCTATAGGTTGCGATTGGCTCTCCCGATAGGCCTCTGTTGTGTTTTGAGTGGATATAGAACATAAGTATCAGGTTGTTAGTGACGGTGAGTCATGCCGCACCAGCCAATAAGGCCACGCATCCCCCTAGAACATAAGTAATTCCGTTCCAAAAGTGATCTGCACAAAGAATGTTATACAAGGTCATCAAAATGTCACTAGAAATCAAAGAACAGGTCAAAGAAAAAACGAAATGATATCATTTATAATATAGGAAACGTTTGAAATAGTTCAAGTTTAATTTGGGTAGATTTTCCTCAAATTGTGGGTCCTCCTAGTGATATGTGTGCTGTTGATGTTCATTGTCTGCTATGTTTTTCCATATTAACATACAGAAGTAATTCCACTTCGTCTCTCAGAAAACACACTTCTCCCATATCCAATCTTAAGACGATAACTATAGAGGACAAAGACAATATTTTGAACGCATGTTTACTTTTCTATACCCTTAGAAGCTGTAGAGGGGAAAGCCTTCTATATTCAGGCAATGGAGCTGCCCAATGTGGGAGCCTTCTGGCGGGTGGCTCACTCACAACCACCATTCGAGAATGCTACTCCCGGCCGTTACTGTTGTTTCCGCGGGTAATGATTAGCGGGAGAATCAGTTATTTTTGACATTCTTTGCTTCTCTCCAGTGCGGCTGCGGATCAAATCCTGTCTAATACATGTGATTATTAAATGGAAAAGACACGTCCATGTTGTTCGGATTGCACGTAAAACTGGCTGTCATAGATATAATCACGATATCAACAGTCATGTCAGACTACAAACTTGCTTGCTTGAAAGCTTAATTTTGAAGGGAAATTTCAATTGAAACGTTTGAAACAGCTCAAGTGACAAGATACCTAAAGGAAAGAGTACTGATCCTTTCCATGATTCTAGCTCCATTCAGTTTGCGCATAACTTACAATAGTAAGGCAGTACGCATTCAAACAGAGGCCTTCTGAAAGGTGGTGGTCATTAAATGTTTTGGGAATTCCGTTATGGGGGAAAGGGTTTGAACCAATTACGAATATCAAAACAAAGCAAATCATCTCCATTACAGTCAATGGAGCTCCATTGTGAGGGAAAGGTAACAATTCCAATAATTGTAACATAATAGTGAATGCGTTCTCCACGTACGATTGACATCAGGGAGGGCATCAGCTGTAAGACAGGGTCACATCCACGCAAAGTTACGAGCCCAGTAAATAGGGAAAAGATGAAGAAACATAATCTTAAGATCATATGTGGGAGAAGTAACAGACTCGTCAGCAATTTCTTGACTTCCTGCTGAGGAATCGAACCTGTGACATTAGAGTGAACTTGCTGGAGTTAAATTTCAATGGTCCTGCATATTTGTGTACTGTAGTAGGAATTTTTCATTTTAATTGTCTATGAAATGTGACTGAGTCAGTATTAGTTTAAAACATTTATTACCGGGCGAGTTGGCCGTGCGCGTAGAGGCGCGCGGCTGTGAGCTTGCATTCGGGAGATAGTAGGTTCGAATCCCACTATCGGCAGCCCTGAAGATGGTTTTCCGTGGTTTCCCATTTTCACACCAGGCAAATGCTGGGGCTGTACCTTAGTTAAGGCCACGGCCGCTTCCTTCCAACTCCTAGGCCTTTCCCATCCCATCGTCGCCATAAGACCTCTCTGTGTCGGTGCGACGTAAAGCCCCTAGCAAAAAAAAAAACAAAAAAAAAACAAAAAAAAACCCATTTATTTAAAGTCATTTTTAGAAGATTGAACTTGGCTATTATGTTTCATTTACCAGTAGTTTTTAAATTAACACTAATTTTCTTCTTGATCTCTTCCCAATTTATTACGGTAGACACTGGATGATAATTTTTTACAGTTTTACGTCGACATGACCTTCCTGTCGCCAACCCGATGTGGAGGGACGTGTTCACTATTCGTGTTCCTATGGTGTGTTGTATGTGAATGAAGAGAAGACTTCCTCGAGGGAGAGAGCGAGAGGAATTAACCGTACACAATTAAAATCCCCGGCCCTGTAGAGAATAGAATCCGGGATCCGCGACGGCAGGGTAGCATAGAACAAGGACGAGATAGAAGGAGATCATGTCCTTCATTAGTTTGGATCGTGATGGTGGATACAATGTCACTTGTCTGTCGCAAGAGGTGACTGATTGGGTGTACTTCCTCTTAAAACAATAATCACTACAATGCCCATCCAAACATGGGAGCGTCGGTCGGCGATCACGGCTTTCATAGTTGAATCTAGTACTGCTTCAGCTTACTTGTGCCAGGCTCCTCGCTTTCATATTTCTTATTCGGCCTCCCTTGGTCAACTCTTGTTCTCTTTCGACCCCGAAGATATTGGATTTGAGAGGCCTAGGGTGTCTTTCATATTCACGGCGTTCGTGGCCTTTCCAGTTCCTTTGTCAAGCTGTCTCTGTGGATCAGTACCAGAGTATCGGCCTCAGGATCTCAAGATCGCGGGTTCAAACCCGGCAGAGATAGTTTGGCGGACAAACGTTGTTGGCATGTAAAAGATCTCTGGTGACACTTTTGATGTTCACACGGAAACATTAATTTAAACTCAGCCATAGACACCCAAGAGAGATCCGGTTTACTGTGCCATCTATTAAGCCTAGAGTAAAACGGAACATCGAAATTGACGAGCGAGCAGCCAATTAGCGTAAAATTAAAATGCCTGCACACGGTAGCTGAGACCATACAGGCCCAATTATTATTATTTAGTTTATTTCCTTTCTCGCTATCGTCGGGCCTCTTCTATTTTCATTTCTGTTTATTATTAAGAGACGATGTACTTGTTCTTAAGACAATAAATACTGCTGCCATCTTAATTAAGGTTTATTTATGAAACCTTCAGCAAATAATCTTCAACATTGCCAGTGGTAGGTTTAGAAAGTACCATCTCCCGCATGCAAGCTCAGAACTCCATAACAATACTGCGTAGCCAAGTTGCTCCGTGATACCACACTGAACTTGCCAAGGGCTTGTTGTACTTCTTGAGGTAAAACGCAACCTGCAGTACACTAGTGGTTTTGTTCTTGCATGCTATCCTGCTGCCGTGCAGAACATACACAAACAAAGAACAGAGTGATATATCATGCTCTTGGAAATAACGGAGTCCTTTCTGTAGAGCTCCAGGTTTCTAAATGTATTCAGTAACTCGCTGACCAAAATAGTTGTTTTAGTGAATATGAAGTTAAACAATATCCGTTCACTTGGGAATCGGACGGGTCGGGAGTTATTTCATCCGCTTATATTCAAGTAAATATGTAAAGTCATTCAAATGTGTGTTTGACACGGAAACTTATTTACAAACAAAATAACGTCCATAAATAGAAAAAACCGCGTATATAAGAGTAAAATCAATCGGTCGGCTCGTTTAATTCGTTTGTTTTAGAGATATAAATAACTTTGGACTGACTGCGTACGCCTGTAACGAGCAAAACATGTTTTGAAAGGAATTGCGCCATATCATACTAATGTTAGATTATTCTTCTAAGTCGAGATGTCGATTTGGTATCGTGATCTCATGGATTACGTCCCAGTGGCACCTGTTGTATTCCGCCGTAGAGTCCTGTTTTCTGCCGTTCTCAGGTTTGGCTGAAGTAATAATAATGGCGTGAGGCCCTCGGGGAGGCTTGATACATGTCTTTCGATTTGACACCATGTAGTCGACCCGTACGTTTGTGATGATGGGGCCCTATCTATGATGAGTTCTATTGATAAAGACGGCACACTACATACCTAGCCCACAAGCCATCGCAATTAACCAATGAAAGTTAAAATCCTCAACTCGCCGAGAATCGAACTCGCGGTCTGTTGTTCCAAAGGCCAGCATGCTAACCATTTAGATATGGAGCCGAACTTCGCTGAAGTGGAACATTTATGATACGTTTCACCGAATCCACACAATATCTTGTTGGAGCTGTACATCGGCCTCTTTGGCCTTCAACTAACCCTTGAATTAAGTTATATTTTTCATTTTGTTAGTGGTTTAACGTCGCACGCCAACGGCCGTAGCCGTGTTGAAACACCGGATCTCGTGAGATCTCCGAAATTAAGCAACATTGGGCGTGGTCAGGAGTTGGATGGGTTGCCACGCGCTGTTGGTGGGGGGTAAGGGAATGGAGGAGCGGAAAGGAGCTGGCCACCCTACCGCACGTAAACTCCGGCTCAGGAACACCTCTGCGGAGGTTCGGACCTGCCTTCGGGCAGAATAACCCTTACTTACCTTACCTAACGTCGCACCAGCACATCGAGGATTTCAGGCTACGGAAAGACGGGAAAGGGCTTCAAGGTCTGTCGACAATGGGATTCGAACCTGCCAACTCCCGAGAGCAAACTCACAACTGCGCGACCACCCTAACCGTACGGCCAACTTACTAGGTAAGATACATTTTTCAAGGATATCATGCCTTATGACGGGGTCTCCGTGGCTCAGGCAGCAGCGCGCCGAACTTTCACCGCTGGGTTCCGTCGTTCAAATCCCGGTCATTCCATGTGAGATTTGTGCTGGACAGAGCGGAGGTGGGACAGGATTTTCTCCTCCGGGTACTCCGGTTTTACGTGTCATATTTAATTCCAGCAGAACTCTCCAATATCATGTCATTTCATCTGTCATTTATTAATCATTGCCCCAGAGGAGTGCGACAGGCTTCGGCAGCCGGCACAATTCCTATCCTCGTCACTAGATTAGGCTTCATTCCATTCCATTCCATTCCTGACCCTGTCGAATGACTGGAAACAGAATGTGGATTTTCATTTTCATCATGCCTTATGATGTGCCCGAAACGCTTGACAATGTGCTGCAATACTATCATACTTCAGCGTACTTCCATTTTGAGCTCGTTTATTATTGATTGATTGGTTCTTATAATATCAACTGAGCTCGATAGCTGCAGACACTCAAGTGCGGCCAGTATCCAGTATTCGGGAGATAGTGGGGTTCGAATCCCACTGTCGGTAGCGCTGAAGATGATTTTCTGTGGTTTCATATTTTCACACCAGGCAAATGCTGGGGCTGTATGTTAATTAAGTCCACGGCCGTTTTCTTCCCACACCTATCCCTTTCCTGTCCCATCGTCGTAGTAAAACCTATCTGTGTTAGTGCGACGTACAGCATTTAAAAAAAAAAAAAGAAAAAAAAGAAAAAAAAAAGAGGAAACTTCTCACGTCAGTCTACGGGCTTCTCACCATTCGCTTCCAACAGCACATTTAGAAGCTTCGGGTCTGTCTTCTTGAGGACCAGCATTCGTGTGTGTGTGGTGATACCATGACTTTTCCAGACCTTGGTCAGTTCTACCATTGCAATTTTAGCTATCCCGCTTTCCTATTTTTTAAAATCTCTTCGGTACATCCACTGACATTTGTTATTAATTATCGCAGATATTAGGCGCATGTGATCAATAGCCTGAAAATTATTCCTGTTCCTTGTGGTTGGACCTGAATTCTGTCTGTCATTGATCATTATTTAATTTTTAACCCTCCTTAATTTTAGCTCCACATTGATACTGATGTCTTCAATTTTCTTCTTCTTCTTCCTCTACTACTACCTATTTTCCAACACGTAAGGGGTCGCGCGTGTGAACTGTGTAGCATATGGCAGTTTAACCCTGTTTTACGACCGGATGCCCTTCCTGACGCCAACCCTCTACGGAGGGATGTAATCACGATTGCGTGTTTCTGTGGTGGTTGGTAATGTAGTATGTTGTCTAAATATGAAGAGGAAAGTGTTAGTACAAACAAAAACAAGTCTCCGAGCCAGAATAATTAATCAGACCCGATTCAAATCCCGACCCGGCCGGGAATCTTTCTTTCTTAATCCGCTTACCCTCCAGGATTGGTTTTTCCCGCGGACTCAGCGAGTGATCCCAGCTCTGCCGCCTCAAGGGCAGTGTCCTGGAGCGTGAGACTTTGGGTTGGGGATACAAATGAGGAGGAGGACCAGTACTTCACCCAGGTGGCCTCACCTGCTATGCTGAACAGGAGGCCTGTGGGGAGGAGGGAATATCTGAAGGGATAGACAAGGGAAGGAAGCGGCCGTGTCCTTAAGTTAGGTACCATCCCGGCACTTGCCTGGGGGAGAAGTGGGAAACCACGGGAAACCACTTCGAGGATGGCTGAAGTGGGAATCGGACTCTCCTCTACTCAATTCTCCCGAGGGTGAGTGGATACCGTTCCAGCCTTCATACCACTTTTCAAATTTCGTGTGAGAGCCGGGTATCAAACCGGAGCGTCCGTGGGTGGCAACTAATCACACTAACCACTAGACCACAGAGTGGAAACCCGACGTATATTTCCGTGCTGAAATATTCTCACAAGTAAGACTGATTTATCTCCTTTTATCTGCAATTAAACATCGAAATACTCTTTTTGCACTTCGCCGCCTCTCGTTTGCTATTTGATTTTAATTTGAGAATCAGGTCCTTCAAGTGATTATACCTGCAGTATTTCAACATTTGCCTTTTCATTGGGCCTTAGTGCCATGCAGAGACTCGATTATCGTTTCCTCGGCCTGGGATATCTAACGGAGGAGTAACGTTTCCTGCGAGATGATTGATTCCTTCCTCGATCCTGTCTCATTTCACGGCAGTCTACGTATTCGACAGAAGTCCTTCGTTTTCTCGCCTCAGAGAATCTCAATGAATGTAAGTTCTACTGCGATCCTCTCCCTGTGCTTGCGTCCTTCAACGCCTTCTCGATCAATGGTCATAAAAAGTATCTGTAGCGGATCATAATACTGTAATTTAGTGAGTAGCACATTCCGGCAAAGAAACTCCTTGATTAGGCTGAAGAATGGCCCGATTTCGGGTTTTATATTCTTTTGGTTTGAAACCGACGACTGTTTAAGAAATTATACTCTAAAGTTACAATGCGTTTTTCACAATTAATTTAAATGTAGTAAGTTGATGCCGTTATCTTTGGCTGTGATATACACATTCGGCTTTATTCAAAGCCTGGGGTTTGTTCTTGGCAGCAATTATACATGCCTTTTCCTCTAATTCTCCATGTTTTCAGAAATGCGTGTATGTTTTATGTGTTACAACCCAAGCGAACAACATGCAGTCCTTCCACCTGTTTTCGAAAATAAAGGTTTTTAGTGGTTCACTCGCTTAATAATGTACCAATAATTCTACCTTGATAAATATTGCAACTAGAACATTGCAACTACAAGATGCAACTACGAGTGCAACCGTAATTATTTACTACAAGCTCATCTCACGTTCCGTGGCGTGACAACTGGAAGTGGGAGGCGAGTCACCCATTCGAACGAGGTCGGAATACTTCGGCTGACCTCGGGTAATTAATAACGAGCTTCTAGGTAATAACCCTCATTGCGAGAGAGTTCGGCACTATCAATAACAAAGAAATAAGTAATTAAGAATTTTAAGAAATATTTAATGAAGCTGAAGTCCACAGGGTGGAAGTGTGTTTAATTAGGCCTGGAGATAAGTTTGCATCTATGTTGGCCGTGATGGAAACACGTGTCAGAGGCACACAATTGAAATGTGCGCGAAATCGACTGCACGAAATTAATTAATTACGCCAGTTATAGGAACGGAAAAAATCAGCAAACAACACCATCATGACTTGAAAATTAGGTGGAATTTCTGGGCGAGCCTCGACGAAATCGGTCCAGTGGTTATCAGATTGTATGATTATACCACAATACATCACGAAAAGTAAAGCGTCCCTAAGAAAGTCTTTAAATACCACCACCTGAGACAGGAGCTTCTCTCACTTTGTCATGGTTCGCGAGGGTGGACCTGCGTCGTTTTAACATCAAGTAGAGGTCTTGAACTGTTCCTTCAATAAACTTGTGAGATTTATACAGTTAGTTGGCTCGAGATAGAATATTTTTACCAAGTGGTAAATGGCAAAAGCAAATCATTAATTGAATTAGTGTAGGATTCCCGAACTTCTCAAATGGAAACAGTGAATTCATAGATAGCTTTTGTGAACTTCTGTGACACGGTGTATTTTTGTAATCGGTAAAGGGAACTGTAGACTGGCAGATATAAGCTTAGGGTTTAATATCTTTAAAACACCTGGCCAAAGGGGGAGTTGAAGGTTCTCACAGATGAGAGTTGAGTCCTCAGCACGAAACGGGTCGGTTGTACATATGTGTGTGTCTAGAATAATTTATTATTTACGTGTGTTGGATCAATTAAAGTGTAGAATCTGTGTAATTATATGTAGTGTATAAGAGAAGAATGTGCTCGTCAATCATGAGTGGTTAAGTTTGAGAAGATCTGGCACAAAATGGAGCCAAGATGACTCCATGTCTACGACGCAGTCACAGGTCTGTCTTATTTAAATATCATGTTTTGTAGTTAGAATGTACATGCTTGTCCCGTTAAATGACTATGTGGCGTGTGTAAAAGTTAAGTATATTGCAGTCTTGAGGCGAACGGTCTATTATTTATGTCAGTGCGCGAGACTTTAAAATATATTTAAATTTATGAGAAAAATATAAAAGGTGAATTTTAAACATCGTAATGAAAATCAATGAAATAATGTTCAGGCCGATAAAAGTTACAATGATGATAACGATAAAATAGCCGTTGTTAGCGTGATAAAGTCAAATATCAAATTATATAATAATAATAATAATAATAATAATAATAATAATAATAATAATAATAATAATAATAATAATAATAAAATTTGAGATGATAAATTATGTCTTCAGCAGTAATGTCAAGCGAGATTTGCGATTTATACCGAATTCCAGTGAAGTCTGCTAAAGTTGGCATTTATTTTTTGGAAAACTTAAATTTTGTGACACCGTGTATTTGTGATACAGAAAATCATGGCATGCTATTTTGCTCTTGAGGTCAGGAAAATTTAGAGAAGTGATTTGTGAGATCCTTATAAAGTCGTTTAGTCATGGGATTGCTTGTATTTGAAAAAGTTTAAAACAGGAAGAAATGGATTGACATGGAAATGAAATATTATGAAATAGTTAGGAAGATGTTAAAGGTAAGCCTGTATTTTATGAGTGATGCATAATGATAAGGAGGCTGAGAATGAGAGGCCCTGTTTTACGACCGAGAAGCATTTTTGTGACAGGGTGTATGTTAAGATGTAATATTTCTGAGACAGGCAGTGTAAGATGACGATGTCCTGTAAGCAATCCAGAACAGTTGACAAATTTAGAGGATGATCAAAACCATGTGAGTGCGTTGTAACGTCTATTTTAAGTACAAGTTGATGTTCACCTATGATTACTATTTTATGTGAGACCGTAGGTTTTGGCAATTAAGTCTAAGTGACGATTCTATGTGGTACCAGCAAAGTGATTTTGTGATAGCCGACCGCACGAAAAAAGTACATTCTGACACACGGTCGAGGTAAAATTTGATTATTGTAAATTGTACTCTATTCTGTATTTTTACGAGACGAAATTATCGCTGACTAGAAACATTGCGGGTGTGAAAAATGAATTTTATTATCATGATAGTTTAGCTTGGGTAGATTGATGAGAAGTTACTTCACTGGACAGTTCACGGTGATACATGTTTGGAACATTGAGATGAAAGCCCATTTGGAGCCTCACACTCCGGTTATGCCGTGGATATCGTGATGGTAGTGATTACTGTTTTCAGTGATAATACGTAAAATCATACGAGAGTTGAGTTTGTTTTTATTTATCGAACTTCACTGCATGTGTTGAGATTGTAATGAGGAATAGATTAAACTATTCGGACATGCTGTTTAATTTCGATTTCACGATTTATTGTAAGAGACGGACACAGTTATATTTCCAGGTTCGAGTTCATTCTTTGGCGAGTTTCATTTCATTGTGTTAGAGTTTCAACGAGTATTAGATTTAACTATCCGGGATTGTATTTGAAGTTTCGATTTCGCCTGACAGTATAAATGATGTGTAGATACCATAACGTTGGCTCAACTATAGATTTAGGATGCTGCGTGTATTATATAATTTAAGGATGAGTAGACACTACGTAGGCTCAACGACAGGATTAGGGCGTCGTCCGTATATACTCAAGTCATAGGTTAGTCATTTTTGTGAATCGACTTGAACGATGGTAGTGTTTGCAGTAGTGGATCCGAATGTGAAAGATGTTAGGAGGTACACTGACTGACAGAGCAAATGCAACACGAAGGAGGAGTGGTTCGAAAGGGATGAAAGTTTGGGAAAAAACAGAGTCGGCACGGAAGAATAATTGATGTTTATTTCAAACCGATATGAAGGTTACACAATGCGCACGGCATCGACTCAGTAGGATGTAGGACCACCGCGAGCGGCGATGCACGCAGAAACACGTCGAGGTACAGAGTCAATAAGAGTGCGGATGGTGTCCTGAGGGATGGTTCTCCATTCTCTGTCAACCATTTGCCACAGTTGGTCGTCCGTACGAGGCTGGGGCAGAGTTTGCAAACGGCGTCCAATGAGATCCCACACGTGTTCGATTGGTGAGAGATCCGGAGAGTACGCTGGCCACGGAAGCATCTGTACACCTCGTAGAGCCTGTTGGGAGATGCGAGCAGTGTGTGGGCGGGCATTATCCTGCTGAAACAGAGCATTGGGCAGCCCCTGAAGGTACGGGAGTGCCACCAGCCGCAGCACATGCTGCACGTAGCGGTGGGCATTTAACGTGCCTTGAATACGCACTAGAGGTGACGTGGAATCATACGCAATAGCGCCCCAAACCATGATGCCGCGTTGTCTAGCGGTAGGGCGCTCCACAGTTACTGCCGGATTTGACCTTTCTCCACGCCGACGCCACACTCGTCTGCGGTGACTATAACTGACAGAACAGAAGCGTGACTCATCGGAGAACACGACGTTCCGCCATTCCCTCATCCAAGTCGCTCTAGCCCGGCACCATGCCAGGCGTGCACGTCTATGCTGTGGAGTCAATGGTAGTCTTCTGAGCGGACGCCGGGAGTGCAGGCCTCCTTCAACCAATCGACGGGAAATTGTTCTGGTCGATATTGGAACAGCCAGGGTGTCTTGCACATGCTGAAGAATGGCGGTTGACGTGGCGTGCGGGGCTGCCACCGCTTGGCGGCGGATGCGCCGATCCTCGCGTGCTGACGTCACTCGGGCTGCGCCTGGACCCCTCGCACGTGCCACACGTCCCTGCGCCAACCATCTTCGCCACAGGCACTGCACCGTGGACACATCCCTATGGGTATCGGCTGCGATTTGACGAAGCGACCAACCTGCCCTTCTCAGCCCGATCACCATACCCCTCGTAAAGTCGTCTGTCTGCTGGAAATGCCTCCGTTGACGGCGGCCTGGCATTCTTAGCTATACACGTGTCCTGTGGCACACGACAACACGTTCTACAATGACTGTCGGCTGAGAAATCACGGTACGAAGTGGGCCATTCGCCAACGCCGTGTCCCATTTATCGTTCGCTACGTGCGCAGCACAGCGGCGCATTTCACATCATGAGCATACCTCAGTGACGTCAGTCTACCCTGCAATTGTCATAAAGTTCTGACCACTCCTTCTTGGTGTTGCATTTGCTCTGTCAGTCAGTGTATTATTCAGGCCATGTTTCGGCATAATTCTTACTAGTCAGAAGGTGCCCCCATAATAGCGTTGCATCAGTACTGGCATGAATATGGGAGTTGTCTCGCGTGGAAACCTAGCGAATGGAGACTGATCCTTACGGCTCAGCCGTGGGTGTTCAAGTTCGATGAACTTTCGTTCTCTATTTAACTTTACTTTTAGATTTATTGTTCGGATGTCCGGTATATATTGATAATGCCGTGTGTTGATACTTTGTTGATTTATGCAGGATTTAGACAACGAATGCGATTCTGATTCGGCAGCTGTTAATATATATATATATATTTTATTTTCATTTTTCGTTATTCACTTTATTGTAGGTCAGACGTTGATCTACCGATCACTTGTAGTTTAGTTTAATGGGACAAGTGTAGGTAGACAGATTTGTAATGGTAGTCGTAGTTATAGAATATTGGAAAGATTTCATTTTATTTGTGTTATATTGTGGACTTGTAATTCAACAAACATAACGACTTAATTGTTTTAAAACCTGAAAGTTTGTTCAGTAAGAACATTTTCAAGTGACTTATCACTTTACTTTAACTTCGGTGTTTGGCATTTCTTCTAAATGCATAATGAATCAATGTATTCCTGCATTTAGCAGTTTTCTTCCTTCAGGGCGACGTAACGTAAGATCCCCTCGCGTCAAGTTGTTGTTGGTTCCTTCTGAACATCTGTTTGGGGTGATGCATGTTTCAGCATCGGCATTCTTCTGTAACTTAAGGGTGTCACTAGATGACAATACATGGTGGAATTTTATTAATGCTTGTGACAAATGCTGTTAACTTGTAATGAACACCATGCTTTCTAGTAATATTTCGCAACCTATACAAAGCAACTGATAGTCGATTTGGTTCGATTAGTGTCCATTCGGGGGATGTTCCAATATCCGATAGGATAGTAGACTGGTGGATAATCTTAATTAAATGTACATCTTGAATTCTACTTGTTGAAAGCCAGATTTTCCATCGGTCGTGTGTACTAACTCTCAGTTATCGTTTGGGTCAACGGTGTCCGATTTTCAGGTCTTATTCTCGTTTTCTGGTTTTTGCTGTCCACGAATTTTACACTACTTTTCCATTCTTTGAAATATAATATTAAACAATAATAAAGTCCGACTCGTTGGCTGAATAGTCAGCGTACTGGCCTTCGGTTCAGAGGGTCCCGGGTTCGATTCCCGGCCGGGTCGGGAATTTTAACCTTCATTGGTTATTTCCAATCGCCCGGGGGCTGAGTGTTTGTGCTGTCCCCAACATCCCTGCAACTCACACACCACACATAACACTATCCTCCACCACAATAACACGCAGTTACCTACACATGGCAGATGCTGCCCACCCTCATCGGAGGGTCTGCCTTACAAGGGCTGCACTCGGCTAGAAATAGCCACACGAAATTATTATTAACAATAATAAAAAGATAACACTCACGTTATGTATTGTGACTGAGATAAAACATGTTATAAAATTTTTATATGATTTTCCTGGCTAATTTAATAAATATTTTCATCGTGATTTAATTTGAATAAATATTTTGCTCCTCATTTAAAGTATTTAGGCTCTCTTCTGAACCCTATCGTTTAGTCGATGAAGTGACAGAAGAAAAGCCCGCAACGACCCCAATATTTAAGAGTTCGATATTGCTCTACTGATGCAGCCGAGGTAGATGACCAACGATGGAGCGGTAAGTTCAAGTTATATAAGACAGACGTAATTCACATAACCACCTGATAGATTTCCCTTCAGTTGTTGTGTATACCACCCCTTAGATTGCGTGTACGTTGCTTACTGTGTGCGTGTTCAGTGGTCATACTGAGGGTTGGCTGGACCTCCAACAGCCCCACCATCAGCTGCTTAGATTGCCTAGATGTCACTAAAGTGATATAATAGTGAAAGGAGAATAGGTACATTTCTAGTTGCTTTCCTCACTGTGCCAGAAGGGTGAAGAGAAATTCTCGGATATGAAGCTATGCTGATATAAACGAAAATGTCCTATGTTGCCTAGTTTCCGGGTTCAAGATGTCAGAATATGCACATGTGACAACACTGTAATGCTTAACGCTATAGTAGATATCAGTTTGGTGTGCATGTTGTAGTATGTCTGAATGGATAACGTATCTGCTTCTGAAAGTTTACGATCTGCTGTTTTTTTTTTTTTTTTTTGCTATGGGCTTTACGTCGCACCGACACAGGCAGGTCTTATGGCGACGATGGGATAGGAAAGGCCTAGGAGTTGGAAGGAAGCGGCCGTGGCCTTAATTAAGGTACAGCCCCAGCATTTGCCTGGTGTGAAATTGGGAAACCACGGAAAACCATCTTCAGGGCTGCCGATAGTGGGATTCGAACCTACTATCTCCCGGATGCAAGCTCACAGCCGCGCGCCTCTACGCGCACGGCCAACTCGCCCCGTGATCCGCTGTTCAGTACTAGCCGCAGGTATAGTTAACGGTCTGACTTCATTGCATTAAGTTAGTATTTTGAAGTTAAATTAGATTATTATATTTCCCTGCTGATTGTGATGTGTCGGGTGTTGTATTAATTGGTGCCATCCTCCGTCAGGTGCAGAAGAATATTGTGCGACGCTATAATCTCAGCACTGAAATGCAAGTGAAATCTTCAAGCATCTTCTGTAGTAATGTGTGAACTTTAAGCACATCCTGCAGAGTGATTCCTGGCTTGTGGTTTTGTTATTATAGAGAAAGTGGCTGTGCGGTTTGGGTCACGTAACTATCAGCTTGCAATCAAAAGATAGTGTGTTCGAACTCCACTGTCGGCAACCCTGAATATGGTTTTTTTCGTTAATTCCCCATTTTCACACCAGGCAAATGCCGGGGCTGTACTTTAATTAAGGCCACGATCGCTTCCTTCCCACTCCTAGACTTTTCCTACCCCATCGTCGCCATAAGGCATGTCTGTGTCGGTGCGACGTAAAGCAACTTGTGATTTCTTTGTTATTCTCAATATGCGACGATAATATTAATTTTTTTAGACTCTTCTGGTATAAGCTAATGAAAGTAAACGTGTATTCTCGTTCAGAGTTGGCGCAGCTAATTTCAGCAAACTCGTCCCCTCCCCCCCCACCACAATGAATGTGAGCTACATGTACTATTTTAACCATGCATGAGTCCTCCTGGCATTCTTAAATCTTTAGCAGTAACAGAAATCGAACCCTGGCCTCCGAGGACGGTAACTAAAGTACCAACCATTACACTACGGAAATCAACAAAATGCAAAATAGGTTTTTCTCTAGAGGCGGTGCAGCTCTTTTCAGGGACACCCCGAATGTAAGTACTGTAAGGTGCATTCTACTTTTTAACCTCATACTAGTCTTCTTGCCAATTTTTAATTTTTGGTAATACTGGTAAACGAACTCGTGACTCCGAGAACTACAGATAATAGCACTAAGTATTCCAATGCCGAGGAGTAAGTACGTAAGCAAGTAAGCAAGCAAGCAAGCAAGCAAGCAAGTAAGAAAGTAAGCTAGCAAGCAAGTAAGTAAGCAAGCAAGCAAGTAAGTAAGCAAGCAAGCAAGTAAGTAAGTAAGCAAGTAAGCAAGTAAGTAAGTAAGCAAGTAAGCAAGTAAGTAAGCAAGCAAACAAGCAAGCAAGTAAGTAAGCAAGCAAGCAAGTAAGTAAGCAAGTAAGCAAGCAAGCAAGTAAGTAAGTAAGGAAGTAAGTAAGTAAGTAAGTAGCTTTACGTCGCACCGACACATATACTGTAGGTCTTACGATGACGATGGGATAGGAAAAGGAGTAGGAAGTGTCCTTGGCCTTAATTAAGTTACAGCCACACCATTTTCCTGGTGTGAAAATGAGAAAAGCACGGAAAATCATCTTCAGGGCTGCCGATATTGGGATTCCGAACTACTATCTCCCGAATGCAAGCTCACAAGTGCGTGGCAAGACCAACTCACTCGGTAAGTAAGTAAATAAGTAAGTACAATAAGGAACTAGGCCTAATACTAGGACGGCTATCAGGCCCATAATTGTTTGCATTTAATAACAAATATTTTGCATCGTTGTATGAATATATTTTAAGTCATATAGAAATAAGGTGTAGGTTTTTGTTAGGAGACACAGAATGAGCATTCCCTTTTTGCATTAGGAATGTTACATTATCTGACTCACTGTATACATAGTAACTTCTGTTAAAATACAGCAAGTATGATCGTACGTTATTTAGAAGTACAGATAAGAGAAGACGGGTATCAATTGCCTGGAGTCGCTGTGTATCATGTTACCACGGTCTTCTATTGCATTTCACATCTTATCAAGAGGATCTACTTCGAAATAACGAAAGCATTCTCCAGTCCAATGCTCAGAGCTTCTACTCCAAGGTCAAATTGTAACGTTCCAGACGTCACAGTGTAATTATGTTAATTTTATTATATGTAATTAATTCAGGAATTTAACGTCATGATATTTATCTTGGTATGTAATTGTATTATAATTCATGGTTGATCATTTGCTCACTATCATTTCATTACTTTGTAACTACGACTGTAAACGAGGGCTGAATATCCTAGTATTCACTTAGATTCTTGCGACATTCGTTTAAATTTAACTTGCAGTAGATTTCCTCTATCTTGCCACATCACCGAGGAAGAAGGAAGGACAAATTTAGACATCAAATTCTGGGAAAAGCGAGCACGTGTTCAAGCGTTATAACGACAGCTACCGTATTTCGACCAGAATAATTCAAACTGATCACCGCCTATATTTTCAAAGGAGCGTCATGTTGCCATGGATACTGAGTGAAAGGGCTAATAGAAGAACAGTTGATATCATGGTTAAGACCCATCAACTCTAATATCTGGAGTGGGGAGAGACGTGTCAACTGATTGGACCACGTGTAGCGACCTGTAATTAGAGCCAGAGAAGGTTATAAAAGGGCGTGTTGGAGCTCTTGGCTTCATTCTTCTTGTTTCTTCTTGATTCTGCATTCATTATTATTATTCTTCTGGATTCTTGATTCTTCGATCTTGTATATCGCTGTAGGTCTGTGAACTTGTCTTATGGTTGTTGTACCATAGTGGACTAGTGTGATAGTTTATCACTTCTACATTAATTATTTCGTTACCACGACGTGGTACTTAGGAATTTCTGAATGAGGGGTGTATAGCCACTCTCATCAGGAAGTACGTACAGCTCGGCTACTAGACCGGTTTGTACCAGTCTAAGACAATAGGTAGTATTAAACTAGATAGAAATGAAACTTCAGGGCACATTTTCAGTAAAGTTGGAAGGATTATTAATTGTGTATCCTCTCCACATAACCCAAGGAGGTTTTTCTAACTATGACTTACGGCTCATCTCCAATATATGGGATAGAGCATAATAGGGAGTGTTAGTGTCGAAGCCATCTTCTAGTTAGTGGTCGGTGCACTTAGCAAGGCAGGAATGGTACTTAGCTGCAGATGAAGAGATCTCAAAGACGACCGGTGATGTTCCAGCTACAAGGATGGAAGCTTTCCAAGGACCAGCAGAACAAGACTACATGGTGAGCAAGCGAGTTAAAAATATTGCAAGTTTTCGCGAAGTAGAGTCATTCAACTTTTTGTTAAATTCATTTCCTATTTTAAATTCAGTTCTCGTTAAACCGTCGTCATTTATATTCAATATAATAAATAGTATTTTTCTAGTTCACTTTAATCAATCTGCCTTAATTAGCCTTTTGATTTCTAATTCTCCGGCTTAATGATTAGTGCACTATCACCCCACCCCTGTGATAAGAGTCCTTCCAAGCTTGATTATAAATTTTTATCTTTAAGTCATCAACTTAAAGATTGGCGCCCTTAGCTTGCATGGTTGCATTTCTCGTTCAATGATTGTTCTCCGAGAGGGGAAGTCACATAAATGCCGCTCCAACGTAGGGCGAGAAAATCATTAAGTACGGAGCAGTTAATGACAGTAACGATATCAGAATTCGTATTATGGGTAAAATTTGGATATCCACGTTGCATTAGGAGTGTTTGATTGTGGGGAGGGTCATGGCTGATCAGACGAAAGAGGAGAGGATGTTGCGCAGTGGACGGGCGATAAAAGGCAATAACGTATTGAGTTCAGAGGAAGAGTTGTGTAGTCTAGTAGAGGAAATTGAAGATAGAAGTGTAAGTAGTATGGAGAGTGAAGGCAAGCAGAAAGAAGTCAATATGGAGTCAGATGATAGTAGGATGGGGGGCGAAGCGGAAGTAAACACTAACAATGAAAGTAATAATAATGATCAGTTAATGGGAATGATGCAGTTAATGTTGAGTAAGATAGAGGACAGTAAATCTGAAGTAAAAAATGAATTGGAACAAACTAAATCAGAAATTAAAAATGAAGTAGAACAAACTAAACGAGAATTAAGTAAGGCATTGAATGAACACAAGGTAGAAGCTAATAAAAGGATGGACGAACATAGCAAACAGTTACAAGAATTATTTAAACAAAATGAAAGATTTAACAAGCAGATAGAGGAACAGAAAGAGATAGCTAAGCAAAACAAACAAGAGGTAGAAAAGAAATTTGTAGAGCAGAGGAGTGAGTTGTTGGAATTAATGGGGAAGGAAAACAACTATACTAGGGAGGAAGTAATGAGGCAGGTCACTAGTATTGATAAGAGAGTTGAGACTCAAAGAGGGGAAATACGGGTATTCAAAGACCACGACCAACAAGAGATAGACACAGTAAAGCTTAGAATAGAAGATGAGACGCGGGCAAGTGAAGAAAGGTTTGCGATAGCTGAAGAGAATAAGATTGAAATTAGGACATTGAAAGAGAAGCAGGTTGATTTGGAGAGCGAAATTGATAGGAGAGACAAAGATGTAGAATGCCGGATGGAGAAAGCAGAAAATCAGTTAAAACAGGTGGCAAAGGATAAACAGGTTTTCACGGGAAAGCAATGTCTAGGAAATAGCTACATTAGGGAAATTGAACTACCTAAATTTAATGGGAAACAAACGAACCCGCTAGATTTCCTTAAGATGATAGAAAAACGATTTGAAAAGCGTCTAGAGGAAGGGTATATGGACTGGGAAGACGTTATGGAAAATATTGACCATGCTTTTGTAGGAGAAACTCGGTCTTGGTTCATGGTATATAGGCAAACGATGATGAACCTGAAAGAATTCAGAAATAAGTTTAGAGATAAATTCTGGAATGAAGCGATACAAGCTCGGGAGAGAGAAAGGGTGGTATTTGGGAGGTACAAACAGCATGAGGGAGTCACTATGACCGAGTACTTCCTGGCCCATGTCATGATTTGTCAGAACTTAGATGGTATAACCGAGGGGTCTGATGTAGTAAGACTACTTTTGAGACATTTTCCGGACAGGGTGAGAGAAGCGGCCTGCATGCAAAGAGTTGGTACTATTCAGGAGATGGAGAACCTACCAGGCAGTTTTGATGCTTTAGGTAACCTTAGGAGTAGAACGGAGAATATACAGAGCTTTAGTCATCACAACGGAATGAGACATAACGGAAGAACACAGAATCACGAAGCTCGCAATCAGTTCAGACCTCAGCATAACAGTAGGAGCGGAGCACTTGAATATAGGACAGGAAATTCCCAACGGGGGCCAGAGCAATGTACTAATGAGTCCAACGTCAATACACAAAGGGAACCTTTAAACTAACTAGAGGCTGTAATCTTAGGTCAGAATTCCTGCCTAGTAAGAAGGTAGCGAAGTGTCTTGTCATGAAAGTGTTACCATATGACCTAGATGTTAGAGACGATTTGTTGTATGAACCCGAGCAGAATAATGGAGATTCAAGTAATAAGGTAGTCAATCCCGTTGTTAAATTGAAAGTTTGGGGGGCGTGGGTTAAAGTTTTGATTGATTCTGGTAGCCATATATCATGTATTAGTTCTCAGTGGTATGAGTCATTAGTGAAACAGGGTATTCAGTTGGAGGAAATGCCTGTTAAGTCTACTTTCATCATTACGGCTGTTGGACAGAGGTCTAAGCAAATTTGTAAACAAGTAGCTATTCCGATCTGTATTAATAATTTTATTAGCGTTCAGATATGTTTGGTAATTCCGCATTTGATATTTGATCTTATCTTGGGATCTGACTGGTTAACGTTAAAATTGGCTCAGTTAAATTACTATGATGCAGTGCTAAATTTGAGGTGGAATAATGAGGATATCAAGGTCAAGTTTGAGGAGGAAATTCAAAGGAAAACGGAAGTTAGTACAGTGTGGAGAATGAGAGAGGTTTCTAAAGTTAATGAAGAGGCTAGTGAGGGCCTGAAGTTGTGCCAGTTGTGGATTAATGAGGATAAAATATGTGGCTTGAAAGAAGCCGTAAGTAGAAATCAATTAAATGAAGTCCAGAAGGACAAGTTATTTGAAGTGTTATGTGAACACATGGAGATTTTTTCTGAGAAACCTGGTGTTACCCATCTGTACGAGCATTCTTTTTCTGTGCTGGATAAGAGTCCATTCAGCGGACCGCGGTATCCGATACCACACAAATATGCCATAGCCGTAGAGGATCAAATTCAAGCTATGTTAGCAGACGATGTGATTGAATTATCAAACAGTCAATACGTTAATCCCTTAATTGTCGTGCCTAAGTGTAATGGATCAATACGTCTGTGTATTGAATGCGAGAGCGTAATGAATGGTTCATATAACATTAGTAGTTTACGGAGATACCTGTCGTGTGAGGTGGCTGAACCGGATTGTGAGATATAGGTCAGTAACTCGGGGAAGTTGCTACCTGTTATGTCAGACTACGAGCGGAATGAGTTTACGTCTCAATTGTGGTGGTATTTCCTAGTGGTGTTTGTAAACAAGGGAGGTGTTTGTGTGTAGCGGTAGATTTACGCTCGTTCATGCCGATAGATCATCTGTTTTCTGTATGTGAGGCCATGAAATGTTATATCTTATCTGTTTTCTGAGATGTTACCGAAGGCTAATTAAAGCTGACGATGGTAAATAATTAATTTTCCCGTATGTGCATTTCTAACTTGCAATAATTTTACCGTGAGCTTAAATCGCGTGTGTATTCGTGTGAAGTGTATTGCACCCTGCTTCAAGATAAGGTTGAAACATTCGAGAGAGTGATTAAGGTGTAAATTGATTGTATCATTTGTTTTCCATGGTTTTAATGTAAAAGATTGGAAGAGAACGTGTTACTGCTATCTAGCAAAGAATGTCGGAAAGATGGAGAGTAAAAGGACTAATAGACACTCGGGAGAGTTTGTAATCTGAATTGTATATATATTATGTTATATTCTCAAAGATAATCTTGTTTTAAAAAAAAATTGAAAGTTGCTCATGTTGGGCATAATTTAGTATCTAAACCTCAAGATGAACTGAAATAACAGACATTCGCAATGGTAAGCAGTCTAAGAGAGATATGGAAACAGTGAGATATAATTAATTGTATGAAAATAATGTCGCTCGTAATGGGCAGGTAATAGAGGTATTTCAAGTCAATGTGGGAGTAAGAGTGTGAGTTCTCAACTCATGTGATATTTGTTAAGAACTCATGGGGGCGTATGTAACGTTCCAGACGTCACAGTGTAATTATGTTAATTTTATTATATGTAATTAATTCAGGAATTTAACGTCATGATATTTATCTTGGTATGTAATTGTATTATAATTCATGGTTGATCATTTGCTCACTATCATTTCATTACTTTGTAACTACGACTTGTAAACGAGGGCTGAATATCCTAGTATTCACTTAGATTCTTGCGACATTCGTTTAAATTTAACTTGCAGTATATTTCCTCTATCTTGCCACATCACCGAGGAAGAAGGAAGGACAAATTTAGACATCAAATTCTGGGAAAAGCGAGCACGTGTTCAAGCGTTATAACGACAGCTACCGTATTTCGACCAGAATAATTCAAACTGATCACCGCCTATATTTTCAAAGGAGCGTCATGTTGCCATGGATACTGAGTGAAAGGGCTAATAGAAGAACAGTTGATATCATGGTTAAGACCCATCAACTCTAATATCTGGAGTGGGGAGAGACGTGTCAACTGATTGGACCACGTGTAGCGACCTGTAATTAGAGCCAGAGAAGGTTATAAAAGGGCGTGTTGGAGCTCTTGGCTTCATTCTTCTTGTTTCTTCTTGATTCTGCATTCATTATTATTATTCTTCTGGATTCTTGATTCTTCGATCTTGTATATCGCTGTAGGTCTGTGAACTTGTCTTATGGTTGTTGTACCATAGTGGACTAGTGTGATAGTTTATCACTTCTACATTAATTATTTCGTTACCACGACGTGGTACTTAGGAATTTCTGAATGAGGGGTGTATAGCCACTCTCATCAGGAAGTACGTACAGCTCGGCTACTAGACCGGTTTGTACCAGTCTAAGACAATAGGTAGTATTAAACTAGATAGAAATGAAACTTCAGGGCACATTTTCAGTGAAGTTGGAAGGATTATTAATTGTGTATCCTCTCCACATAACCCAAGGAGGTTTTTCTAACTATGACTTAGGGCTCATCTCCAATATATGGGATAGAGCATAATAGGGAGTGTTAGTGTCGAAGCCATCTTCTAGTTAGTGGTCGGTGCACTTAGCAAGGCAGGAATGGTACTTAGCTGCAGATGAAGAGATCTCAAAGACGACCGGTGATGTTCCAGCTACAAGGATGGAAGCTTTCCAAGGACCAGCAGAACAAGACTACATGGTGAGCAAGCGAGTTAAAAATATTGCAAGTTTTCGCGAAGTAGAGTCATTCAACTTTTTGTTAAATTCATTTCCTATTTTAAATTCAGTTCTCGTTAAACCGTCGTCATTTATATTCAATATAATAAATAGTATTTTTCTAGTTCACTTTAATCAATCTGCCTTAATTAGCCTTTTGATTTCTAATTCTCCGGCTTAATGATTAGTGCACTATCACCCCACCCCTGTGATAAGAGTCCGTCCAAGCTTGATTATAAATTTTTATCTTTAAGTCATCAACTTAAAGATTGGCGCCCTTAGCTTGCATGGTTGCATTTCTCGTTCAATGATTGTTCTCCGAGAGGGGAAGTCACAAAATTATATATCTGGAACAGACGAAAGCACTTTAGAAACCGCAGTGACGTATAAAGTGAAGTTGCCGACTTCGCAAGTAAAGATATCTCTTCAGTCTTATTTATGGTATTTTTAAAGTAGGTTTAGAGTAATGAGTCCTGTAACCCTCTTGACGTGTTTGTATTCAGTCAGTAAATACAATTTTGATAGGATATGAGAGTATTCATTTTCGTGGAAGATACAATATAATAATTGTGCCCCGGTTTTATTGGGAAACGGGTTGCTCTTTCTGCAAATGGAACTTGGACATAACCGACTGTTATCGAAGAATCATATTTATGACTAGAAACATGTGTGTGCGCACCCGTGTGTTTTCAGACTGTCAGGTATCTTGTGCTATTATGGGATATGTCGTACTGTATGAGACTGTAATTACATGATCCTAGGATTGGAACCCCTACACATGAAATTACTAGCATGGGACAATCTTGACATCGAACGCTTTCAACCGCATGAAAATATGCTTATAGACCGTTCATCGCAATAACAGTGGTCTGAGTCAATCACATTAAAAAACGGTGCATTCTACCCACAAAAGCATCTGAATAATTTTCTATTCGAGCCATAAGAGAGGAACAAAGAAATTTAATATAAATATAATATGAGGAAAACGTCCCACCTCTTGACTGAATGGTCAGTGTTGAGGCCTTCGGTTTGGAGGTTCGCGGGTTTCATTCCCGCCGGCTGGGGGATTTTAATTGCGTCTGATTAATTATTCTGGCTCGGGGACTGTGATTTTGTGTTTTATTTACGATTTACTTTAGGTCTAGTGAAGACAACGGAATATGAATATGAAAGCCCCAGCATTTGCTTGATGTGAAAATGTGATACCACGGCAAACCATATTCAGGGTTGCTAACAGGGGCATTGGAACCCTCTATCTCCCGAATGCAAGCTCACAGCTGCGCGACCCTAACCGCACTGCCAACTCGATCGGTGTTTGTGTTCGTCTCCTCTTCATATTCACACTACACACCACATTACCAACGCAGTAGTGATTACATCCCTCCACAGAGGGTTGGTGCCAGGAAGGGCGTCCTGCCGTAAAACGGGCCAATCAACATGTGCGACACATTTCACACCCGCGACCCCACAGCTGTGGGAAAAACGGTAGGAGAAGAAGATTGAGAAAAACACACACAATTCAATGCCGTGAGTATCATATACAGTGTCATAAACACTCTGTTTAAAATAATTTCGATACGTGAAACACATTTGTTCTACTGAACTAATTGTGCTGCTATTTGTCTTCAAAGTGTAGATATGGGATTTCAGTGAAATGGTTAAAACGAAGTGGAAGAGAACAATATGCTCATCTCACTAAAGCAACATTTTTACGTTCAACATCACTTTCGCATTCAAGTAGTCCAGTATCAAAAGTTACACTTATTATATTGTCAAACAATGATATGGGTATGTCAGTGTCATAACCTTCCTTTTGCCAAGCATATTGCAACACAGGCTTGTACTTTGGTGCAGAAAATCGTTTGTATAACAGAGAACGAATTATAATGATGAAATGCCGAGCATGTAACTTATTGTTTTTCATATTGTAGTCTCACAAAGTCAGAGATCCTTCTCATATAAAACTTATAATGCCGAGATAACTACACATAAAGGGGTTGGAAATATTCCGTTTTTGTTGTTTTCGGTGACTATGACTTAAGTATACAGTAATTTCTTTGTTTGGAAAACTTGCATCTAAAAGGATACGATCTGTATGACCTGACCAAAAATCATACAGCAATAGGCTCTTTTCACTTACATGTTCATCTAAGACTGAAAACATTCCATATGCTCTTTCGTCATTTTTCCACTTTTCCTTGCCACCACATGAATGTTTCACGGACATGCTGCTTCAAGTTTCTTTGAAACACTTATGCCGAAAATACCTTGTATACCGAGCTGGATAGCTGCAGTCGCTTAAGTGCGGCCAGTATCCAGTAATCGGGAGATAGTGGGTTCGAGCCCCACTGTCGGCAGCCCTGAAGATGGTTTTCCGTCGTTTCCCATTTTCTCACCAGACAAATGCCGGGGCTGTACCTTAATGAAGGCCACGGCCGCTACCTTCCAATTCCTAGGCCTTTCCTATCCCCTCGTCGCCATAAGACCTATCTGTGTCGGTGCGACGTAAAGCAAATAGCAACAAACAACAATAACTTGTATTACTTGAAACCAGATATACAGCTTATTAGGTACTACTACTACTACTACTACTACTACTACTACTATTTCTAAACGTTTTCATTCCTCCCCTGAAGGGGGAGGCGGGCCTCTTAGACGGTGTCGCCGTCTCTCAGGCCGGGAGATTTGTGGCGGTGAGGGAGATGTGCGGAGAAGGTGAAGGGGTGGGCGGCCGTGGCCTATACTACGAAGTGTCCCGGCATTCACCTTAGTGCAGGAGAATGGAAAACCACGGAAAACCATTCTCAGGACAGCCGACGGGCGAGGCCAGGCGAGAAATGCAGCACTGTGCCCCAGGCCCGTCTCCCGAATGCAGAGGCGTAGAGCCACGGTAGAGCCGTGGACAACTTTCCTCTGCTCGGTTGGCCGGTCAGAGTACAGAGCTGTTGGACTACGGACACGCCGTGGCCACTTAAGGGGCGAAACCCACTCTGCATCTACCGACGTTATTAGCTAATCTCCCACTCATTGATAAACGCAGATCAATTGTATAGCTGTGTGTAGAGCTATGTACACGCTGTTGTTTTCTCTTCTCTGTGCGATAGTGCTGACTTTGAAGATATTTAATAATGATATTGATTTTGGTTAACACGTCCTTTGCTCACACTCCCCTCTATTATAAATCTGTTCACTTACTTCACAAACTCTTGTGCCTTCCGGTGTAGACTATTATTTTCTCTGTCCTTACGTATAACGAATGCAGTGATATGCCTGGATGAAATGCTGTATTTTGCCTTAAGATTGTCGATAAAAGTAATCGAAGCTTTGAAATTTTCCAGGCCAATCTTTTTAGATACTTCTAGTGCCACCATTTACCGGTGCCACTAGTGAAATGTAGATTTTTACGTCTTTGATCTACCAAATTGTGAAATTACGTGCTCTTTTACAATTTGTAATTGTGATTGCCCGTTTCCTTTGAAGTGAGCTCCTTCTCGTCCTTTGCTATTGTCACATGATTTGAAATGAACTTGCCATTTGATTTACTTCTAGAACACTTATATTGCCTCATTAGTTTGCTATAGGAGTTGACGTTCACAACTGTAATATACTTCCTCCAGGAAGCCGCCTCAATTTCTTGGGTGGTGATAGTTCGTACTTTGACTTGACGTTTCATATTGCCGTGGTGATGAAAGTTTTGTACTGCTTCAACGACCACCTTCATGTGAAGGAAATCAGTATATCTACCCAGCGTAACGTCATGTATTTCTATGTCATCCCCGTTATATTTTACGTTATAATACTATATAACATATTCGTGAACTTCATATCACCAACTCCCATAGCGTTTCCATACTCAGAATGCCGCAATTTTGTCTCTAATATTTTTTACTACATTCATGAGATTAATTATCCTCATGATACCAAAGTTTAGGAAGCCTCTGTGGCTCAGATGGCAGCGCGCCGGCCTCTCACCGCTGGGTTCCGTGGTTCGAATCCAGGTCACACCACGTGAGATGTGAGGTGGACAAAGAGGAGACGGGGCAAGTTTTTTCCGAGTAATTCGCTTTTCTCTGTCATCTTTCATTCCAGCAACACTCTGCAATATAATTTCATTCCGTATATCAGTCATTGTCCGCCCCTGTGGTGTAGTGGTTAGTGTGATTAGCTGCCACCCCCGGAGGCCCGGGTTCGATTCCCGGCTCTGCCACAAAATTTGAAAAGTGGTACAAAGGCTGGAGCGGGGTACACTCTTCCTCGGGAGGTCAACTGAGTAGAGGGGGGTTCGATTCCCTCCTCTGCCATCCTCGAAGTGGTTTTCCGTGGTTTCCCACTTCTCCTCCAGGCAAATGCTGGGATGGTACCTAACTTAAGGCCAGGTCACTTCCTTCCCTCTTCGTTGTGTATCCCTTCCAATCTTCCCATCCCCCGACAAGGCCCCTGTTCAGCATAGCAGGTAAGGCCGCCTGGGCGAGGTACTGGTCATTCGCCCCAGTTGTATCCCCAGACCCAAAGTCTCACGCTCCAAGACACTGCCCTTAATGGTAGAGGTGGGATCCCTCACTGAGTCGGAGGGAAAAACCCACCCTGGAGGGTAAAGAGATTAAGTTAGAAAGATATCAGTGATTAATTATTACCCCAGAGAAGTGCGACAGGCTTCGGCACCCGGCACATTTCCTATCCTCGACGCTAGATGGGGCTTCATTCATTCCATTCCTGACCCGGTCAAATGACTGGAAACAGGATGAGGAATTTTCTTGATGCCGCAGTTTACACTGTAACCCACAATCGAACATTCCAAGAGACGCACACGTATTGCAGCTGTGCTTGTCACTTCAGATACAACATGCCAGCGTCTAAGAGCGCTAGCAAGCAACTGCTGAGTTTTACATGGAAAAGTCATAGACGGCTGTTTTAATGATGAACGATATATATTTTAACCATATTTTCGTGAGGTACAGAGTGTTAGAGGTTGCCTTGCAAGCGTATCGCTGAAATAGGCATGGAGAGATCTTGGGCAAAGCCACACGTAGGATGGCATCATCGACGCTGGTATTTGAACCTAAGCTCACCGGAGAAAATGAATCACTTCTCGAGAAATCATTAAAAGCCTCATTTAATACCGTGTGACCGCTTGGATTCGGTTAGGAAGTGAGTCCGCAAGGTTGTTCAGGTACGTCGCGTCCAGGTTAAGCCACTCGCTGAGGATTCGATGGTGCATTTCCACCGAATTGCGGGGATGCTCATGTCGATGTTTTATCCGCTGTTCCAGCATGAACCACAGATTTTTCAGTGGGGTTCAAGTCAGGTGATTTTGCAGGCCAATCGAGATGTAATAGGGTGGGGGAGTATCCATAAAACAGTCACATATACGTCCAGCCCGATGACATTTGCTGTTGTCATCTTGAAGAATTGGGATATCAACAGCATACTCATCATGCAGGTGTTGACTGAAAGGCAACATCTGATCATCCAAATGTTTGAATAGACATGATGGTTCATATTAGTGGTCACCTCAGTGAGTGGGCCCAATCCATGATACGAAAAACGCCCCCAAAACATCACAGACCCTCCTCCGGCTTAAACCTGACCTTGCACACATCCAGGATGAAATGCTTCATTTGGTCTTCGGTGCACTCGAAGACGTGCGTCATTGGAATACAGGCAAAGAAGTGATTTCTGACCAGATTACGTTCCGTCAGTCAGTTACTGTCCACATTCAATGATTTCTAGCCCATTGAAGACGCGCATGTGTGAGCAATGGCCGCTTGCGAGGTGACAGACTTCAAATGTTCATTGCATGCAGTTCTCGTCGCAATGTTCTCTCGCTAACTGGTTGAGATGGATCTTCATTCACTGACAGCAGCAATTCCTGTCGGGTTTGGGGGAGTTTTTTATTCACAAGCGGTGAAACGCGTCTCCGGTCCTTCTAAGTTAGTATCTTTTTCCCGACCACAATTCTGACGTCGTGTTTCGTGGCCACGTATAGTACACCACTGTTTGTTGACACGTTGAACAGTCCGCTGCGAAACACCAATAAATCCAGCAACTTCACGCGCCGTATGCCCATGGGCACGGCAAGCACGATTGCCCCTTTTTACCACTCTGTCATATCCTTACATACACTGTTCGCTTGAAATATCAATATCTCACTGATCGCTACTGCCTTATGGTCACTAGAGGCAGTGCGCGTGCGGTTGTGTACGGGACTCGTTCGCTGCGCCATCTGTACAGTTTTAACGATCCATCTGTGCTTGCGCACTAAGGTGACTAACGTTTTGTCCGTTGAGCTTAGGTTCTCCGAGCGATGTTATTTTTCAGCCCTTTCAAGACTATAATTACTGTTATTGGTTTTACCTCCAGCTTACTACTGTTAAGGTTTTCGGAGGTGCCGGAATTTTATCCCGCAGAAATGTTTGTACGTGCCGATAAGTCTGGTTTCTGGAGTTGCTGAATTCGAACCCCAATATCGGCAGCCGTGAAGATGGTTTTCCACACCAGGGTGATGCTGCAAATGTCGCAGTCGCTTCCTTACCAGTCCTAGCTCTGTCGTATCCCATCATGTCTGACTCCATGGCTAAATGGTTAGCGTGCTGGATTTTAGTCACAGGGATCCCCAGTTCGATTCCTTGCATGGGCGGGAATTTTAACCATAATTGGTTAATTGCGCTGCCACGTATGCGTCATTTTCATCACCGTTTCATCGCATGGATCACCTATGGGCGTCAAGTAAAAAGATCTTCATCTGGCGAGCCGAACTTGTCCTCGGACACTTCCGGCACTAAAAGCCATACGCCATTTAATTTCATCTCCGTAAGACTTGTCTGTGTAATAGAAAAACAACTGGTTTCTAACAAATTAGGTCCCGCTGAGGGTGTAGTTAGGGAGGAAAGTTGTATGAATTCGCTCTCGCGAGGATACATGAACTTCCTCCCACCCGAAAGTTGCTGACTTCCTTGAGCCACGCCACAGTACAGTATATAGCAATTATTCCGAGTCAGTGAGTGTGTGGTAACAACGGAAGAATGAACACCTGCGGCTTGGGCGGAATTTCGAAACTTATCACTTTAGTGGCTGTTGCGTACAATATTTTATTTCATTCTATGGTGAATTTACTTATTTTAAATTCAATTCATTTAATTATAAATAATTTTTATTCGTCGTGAGGCAAATCGTCCATGTTTGATCCATGTATTGACATTTTCTTGTTTTGTTGTTTGTGTCTTGCTATGAAAGATATAAGAGATGTGTACATGGGGTTATGTTGTAATAAAAACATTTAAAAAATAATGCTATTTGAAGCTACCAGAGTCGTAAACATGGTCCTCTGGTCTTGGATTCATGAAGTTAACCCTTTCGTGGCCAAACTATTTAAGAAATGAATTTTTGGGAACTAAACATATTTTTGTAGTGATGGTATGTCAAAGAATGAGAGGATATATGTAAACAAAATTTCAAACACTGGAACTGTGAAAAAAAAATATGTGGGAACTATATATCCCAATGGCTGTCAGTATGCCTAAGTGACACAAATAACGAAATGCTAGCAAACAAAAATCAGGACATAGAATGTGAATATGTGCATTCACCTTGTACCACACCGAAGTATAACAAATTTACACTGAATACAGCTGTAACCATAATTTCAGGTGGAATAAGGGGTGTACATAGTGAAAGCCAAACGAATAATAGATCCACAATTATATATTGGAAAGATAATCTGAACACATTTATTTGTCATGAAACAAGCTACTAATACATTACATTTTACTTTTCATGGAATTTCTGGAACTCAGTAACATAGTAAAATGAAATAAAATAACAAACTAATTCTGTAAATGAGTAATCATGGCAATATGAAGAACTTATATTCCTATGTTTCACCTTTACATAAATCCTATTTATTAACCCATACTGAGAAAAATAATATGCTCAATCTATATCTGAAGAACTACAGAATAATTTATGATAACGTAAATAGCTTAGAATTACTAATATCCATCTTTCTGGTGCAGAAAATCACTTCACTTCCAAAAAATGCGCGCTCCTGGATGTCATTACACTACACACATGTAAACAAACACCTCCGTCAACCTAGAAACTGCAAATATACCCGAGCAGAATTTTTTTCCTAGATTTTCTGATGTCCACGACAGGTAGCAGCACAGATCAAATGTGGGAATAAGGTCACCCAATGGCCCAATAGCGGAAGAAATGAGTCGGAATTATATCACCCACTGGCCACGAAAGAGTTAAGACGGATATTATGATGTACTGTGATATGTGCGATATTTATCAGTTGGAAATTAATCAGTATTGTGATGGCGGCGTATTGCTTGAGCTGGAAATGTAGATGGGTGCAGAACCATGGTGGTGCAATCAGGTGGATAGACATTTCAACAAGGTTAAGTTTGGTGTTCCTTGTCTTATGATCTCTCTTACTATCCGTATTTACATTACTGTGACCGGGCGAGTTGGCCGTGCGGTTAAGAGCGCGCATCTGTGAGCTTGCATCCGGGAGATAGTGGGTTCGAACCCCACTGTCGGCAGCCCTGAAGATGGTTTTTCCGTGGTTTCCCATTTTCACACCAGGCAAATGCTGGGGCTGTACCTTAATTAAGGCCACGGTCGCTTCCTTCCCATTCCTAAGCCTTTCCTTCCCATCGTCGCCATAAGACCTATCTGTGTCGGTGCGACGTAAAGCAACTAGCAACAACAACAACAACAAAAAACTATGAAGTGAAGTTCAACCAATCAGAAACGATTTCTTATAAAAAAGTACGGAAAGTAATTACAGTACGGTAGAGTGTCATTTTCCGTGTCCGACTAGTTGACTGAATGGTCAGCGTACTGGTCTTCGGTTCAGAGGGTCCCAGGTTCGATTCCGGGCCGGGTCGGGGATTGTAATCGCTTCTGATTAATTCCTCTGGCTCGGGGACTGGGTGTTTGTGTCCGTCCCAACACTCTCCTCTTCATATTGACACAGCACACTACTCTACCAACCACCACAGAAACGCGCAATAGTGATTACATTCCTCCATATAGGGTTGGCGTTAGGAAGGGCATCCGGTCGTAAAACAGGGCCAAATTCACATGTGCGACGCAGTTCGCACCCGCGACCCCACAGGTGTGGAAAAAGCGGTGGGAAAAGAGAGAAGAGAGTGTCATTTTCCGTACTCTATTCGGTATGAGAGGAAGGCAATTACATTGCAATATGAAATAATAGTACCTTATGCAACAAGCCTATAATGGCAATAATTAATACACGAGTATGTTTATAAAACGAGCGAAGCGAGTCTTGTAATTACCATACGAGTGTCTTAATTGCCATTATAGGCAAGTTGCATACGACTGTTTATCATCGACGATAAATATAACTCTATTTTTTAAAATATTCATAAATTTATGTGGAGATGTCTCTTGACAGCTGAGTTTACTGAACAAAGCGCCGAGCGCATGCGCTGGGTTACTGATTTTCCGTGAGTGGATCAGAGACCTTGACAATGTCTTATGTTTTCAAAGTTTTGATAGAAGGTTATCATAACCTAGCTTTATTTCAAATACAAATTGTTTACTGTACAGTTGGTGAAGTGAATTTGCGGAAATGTGCCGTGTGGTTATGGAATGTTGGAAGTAGAAGGTGCACTGATGTTAATATGTGTGTCGGACATGTTTGATTTTGGAAACAAGTGCGTTGAGCGCAGGTGTGATGCTATCCTTACCTAATTGGTCAAACAGTTGTATCATAATGAAAATCTGAACTCTGATTGGTGGAGAACCCGTATCATAATGCAACTTGAACTACAACGAGCCTCATTAAGATTCCGTTTTCTGGCATATAATATTTATATTTCGGCGTCGTCGAGCATAAACATCTTTATACCGAGCTCGATAGCTGCAGTCGCTTAAGTGCGGCCAGTATCCAGTATCCGGGAGATAGTAGGTTCGAATCCCACTGTCGGCAGCCCTGAAAATTGTTTTCCGTGGTTTCCCATTTTCACACCAGATAAATGCCTGGACTGTACCTTAATTAAGGCCACGGCTGCTTCCTTCCCACTCCTAGCCCTTTCCTGTCCCATCGTCGCCATAAGACCTATCTGTGTCGGTGTGACGTAAAGAAAAAGGAAACCATCTTTACATGATATCAGACGTCAAGCTCAGATTCCCAAAATGATCACCGGACAGAACTGGGCCTTGGACTGCATGCGACTGCTGCTCAGCCCAAGATTACGAGGTGACGCATGGTCAACGCGAAGAAACCATTCCACCATTATTCTTGGTTTTCTAGACCGGGCTCTCTATCTGTCAGGTAGCTCCTCAATTCTCAATTGTCCTCACGTAAGATGAATGGGCCTCAAACTAGCTCTCAGATCCAGGTGAAAGTTCCTTACCTGGTCGGAAATTGAACCTTGGGGACCCCGCTAAGAAGCAGGCTCGCTATCCCTAAACGGCGGAATAGCGAACAGCCAACATAACTAATATAAAAATTTGAAGTAATTCATTTGAATTTTCACTCTTTCGCCCCACACAGCTCCTACTTGAACTGGGATGTAAATATGTGAGTGAGAAATCGTTCTAGCGTCAGAATATACCAGCTCCATCCGAGACAGACACTTGTCATACTCGTAAAATGAAAACGGTGATGGACATGTGGCAGGTTACAACGCATTCATTAAGCGTATAGATATTATCCAGCACGGGCATGAACGTACTAGTGGTTGTCCATCAGATATTTGTAAACCGTCTCATGATCCACTGTGTGAGTTTCAATAAGAATGTATTTTCTTCTATGATATTCCGACCCACCCTGCCTTAAGTAAGAAAGCACCGGGCGAGTTGGTCGTGCGGTTAGGAGCGCGCAGCTGTGAGCTCGCATCCGGGAGATAGTGGGTTTGAACCCCACTGTCGGCAGCCCTGAAGATAGTTTTCCGTGGTTTCCCATTTTCACACCAGGCAAATGCTGGGGCTGTACCTTAATTAAGGCCACGGCCGCTTCCTTCCCATTCCTAGGCCCTTCCTGTCCCATCGTCGCCATAAGACCTATCTGTGTCGGTGCGACGTTAAGCAACTAGCAAAAATAAAAAAGTAAGAATGTTTATCTGGAATCTTCTTAGGCGTCCTTCTCATAATTTAAAGATAACCCAGTAATTTATGTATATATGTACGTTTTATTTGTTTATTTTCCAAATGAGTGCCCTGTGTTGTACGGGGAAAGTAACTGTGGACTTGTATTCGGAAGATGATGGGTTCGACTCCTACCATCCAGAGCCGAGAAGACAGGTTTTCTGTGGTTTATAATTTTCATGCCACGAAAGTTCTGGGGCATAAAAAAAGTGTATTTACTTATATATCTATATGTTCACAGATATTATAGCGTCGATAGATTAGAAGAAATTTAATCCAGTCTTCTTCAGATGATAATATCTATTTATTCCAAATGAACATATAAACTATTTTTATTATAAATTAACATAACGTTTTATAATAATCATCAGTCAAATCAATCACCACTTATCTGCATTTAGCGCAGTCGTTCAGGTGGCAGATTCCCTATTGCTTGTCGGCTGTGAGTATGACGGGCATTCTGATCTGCGTGATTAATAACATTTCTACCATCAGAATATACTATATAACAATTATAAATACTGTTCAGAGGACTTATTACTATTTTAGAGGCCGATGACGAAGATATTAGGTACCTTTAAACAACAATAATCATCATCATTACTATTTTGCGGGTCTTTTGCTAGGATTAGAGTGCGGCACTTATTTCTGGAGAGTAATGGCTACACTAAGGTGAAATAATGAATGTAGATCTATTACTAGGTCTTTCCGAAAGCCCTAGAGCGCGAAGTAGTTCTGTGTACGTTCTATATGACTACCCGAGTTTCAGGATTTAATAATCATACCCAAATAGTGTCCTGGTGTAGTGAGAATATAATATGTCCCATTTAAATGCTGACCATTTCTCAATACTTTCCCAAATACGGCGCATTACACGCAGTTACCTACACATGGCAGATACCGCCCACCCTCATGGAGGGTCTGCCTTACAAGGGCTGCACTCGGCTATTTCCAGCCTAAATATGGATTGTGAGAATGTAGTCAACAGTAGTATTTTTTAGCTTCGAACAGTCATGGATCTTTTATTTTTTGGTAGTTATGTGGTTGCTTCATGTCATGCTTGCTGGCCAGGGTAGTGCATCGCATTGAAACTGTGGCTCTGGATTTTTTGCGAGGGGTGTCACAATGCACGATTGATCTGGTTACATCATAAGGGTTTGGCTTTGTTTAGGTGTATGTGGTGGTTAATCTATCACCATTGACCTGTGATGGTATGCTCTATGTTCACAGCCATGTTTCCAGATCGCTGAGCAGCTTTGCGGAAACTTTACTAAAATTCTTGTGATAACGAGTAGTTTTCATACAGTTGATTGGGGTAATAAAATTGACTCAAAAAGTGACAGTGAAAAACTCGAAAATGTGTGTATCGTTTGTTTTTAAAAAATTGCTTTACGTCGCATCGACGCAGATAGGTCTTGTAGCGACGATGGTATAGGAAAGGGCTAGGAATGGGAAGTACTGTACCGTAGCTTTGATTAAGGTACATCCCCAGCATTTGTTTCTGTTAAGATAAGAAACTGTGTAATTTATTTTAATAGTAGCCTATATATTTGGCTAGTATTTTAACACCGGACCAACTCAGGATTTTGGTGGCGATAAGATTGGGAAGGGCTAGGACTAGAAAGGTAGAAGTCGTAGCCTTAACTGAGGTACAATCGCAGGTAACAGATATACGGCTTGAACTGCACAACGAACTTGCTCGCCCTGTTTTATAGTATAATTTGGTGCCAGGATATTGTATTTTATTTCTGTCAACGATATTAATTTCTTATCCTCTTCAGTACTGTGGGCAAACCTAGGGTAATTTTGTTGAAATGCTGATGGTAATAGAGGCTGCCTGTCTGAGGCAGTACAGGCGTGTTCCGTTCATCCGTAAGGACGTGGGTTCGGTTCACCTTCAGGAACACGGAGAATTTAAGAAACGACATTTCCACTTCCGGAGGTGCACATGGTCCTGAGGTTCACTCAGCCTACGCTAAGGATGAGTACCAGATTAATTCCTGGGAACAAAGGTGGCCGGGCGTAGAGATAACCAATTCATCCCACCAACTGTCGAGTTTATGTTTAGTGGAGGTCTTTACCTTCCAACCTTCGAAGAGCCTTTATGGCCTCTATGGAGATGACCTTGCTTTTCTGCTATTCATGATAAATAGGTAGTCTACTTGGTCTGCGCCTTTTTAATTTATCATTATATTTTCATTTTCAGTATTTGGGAGACCTACCTATCGAGTATACTATTTCAGGACTGAATCAAGACAAATAAGTGAAGGTCAAGTAGAGACATCTACGGGTCCAAAACACTGTTACCTCACATTTCACTCAGATAATGTAAAGCTGTATTGAATCATACAGTGCTCAAAAGGAGTTTTACATATGATTTCACACGGTATAGGATGTAACTAGGCGAGCTCATTCCCGACTCCCGCACTTGTCTTCCCGCGTAACATCGCCTCATGCTGACGTCACGTGGAGGGCTCTTGTCGGCAGCTGTTGCGGTGACTGACAAGACTCTTTCAGTATAGCTCTATATTGCGATACGCAGAGTCTTATAACATTTTCCTTATTTTGTCGATTGCTGTGTTAAACATGAATAACGATTCTAAATGTGGATTTATGAATGGCTGCGCAGTTATCTTCCAGGCGTACAGCCTTGGCAGCGGGGTATACTTTAAACAAAGACGTTGAAAGCAACTTCATCGAGCTAATCAGTAACACCTTCGACGTTTTGAACTCTAGGGTGCCTAAATATAAAAAGACTCCCTTTAGAAGTGGATATGGCTTAAACTTAAGGAGCCAGGAAAATACTCCGAAGCGCTTTCTTAGGGGTGATTAAACATGTGAGAGTTGGTAAATGGAAAACTTTACTTCGTTTCAGAATGGGTTCGTAATTTCTATAAACTCTCTCTAGGGAATTTTTGAAGACATGAACAATGCAAGTATGTCTTATCTTTTAACTACCAGATTAAACCAAGTATGCTGAGAATTTTTTTCACATGTCCGTGGCCTAGGAGCTTTTTATAGCTATCCGTCCCCTTTTGAATTTGTAACAGAATTCGACTTCTATTACAGATAGTAATGGATCCTTATGCCGAATTTTTGAACTTCGGAAGCAATGATTTATGCATAGATGTTGTTTAGGGGCCCTTAACAACTGGAGCCATAAATGAACCGGGAGAAACGTCGGTGTTGTTAAGGATGGAAGACTTGAGCCAGGACTTCGAAACTGAAGACGTAAACCAAGATGCAATTAAATGTCTTGCACGCTATCTGGCATTCAAATGTCGCTCTGTAGATGATAGCATGGGTAATTATTAAAGGCGTGTGGTCTCCTAAGAGGCCCGGTGTAGGTCTTTCGAGTTGACGCTGTATAGGTGACCTGCGCGTCTGTGAGGATGAGGACCTGCCTAAAATTAATTCTAATGTTGAAGACGGCACAAAAACCCAGTCTCCGAACCATAGGAATTAGCTTACGATAGTTGAAATCCTCGGCTCGGCCGGGAATCGAACTCGGGACCTCTTGGACCAAAGGCCAGTATTCTAACCATTTATCCATGGAGACGGACACAGCTCGGGTGATAAAGGTGAAATGTTTGCGTTGCCACAGGAAGTGCCTCACGACTAGTTATCAATCATTTCAAAGGGAGGCCTTACTCGTCCAAACGAAGGATGGTGTCAAAAACTTATGCAGCTTGAGGTAATTTTTGGCAGTTTTCGCGGGTTTTAAATTTATAAATGTGATGCAGATTTTCACCTCTATACTTCAATCAAAATTTCCCGAACTTGACGAGAATATTACAGTATATCTCTCTACGTTGAACCAGGACTTTCATTACAATACATCACCTCAACAAATGTCCGACTCCATGGCTAACTGGTTGGCGTGCTGGCCTTTGACCGCAGGGGTCCCGGGTTCGATTCCCGGCAGGGTCGGGAATTTTAACCATAATTGGTTAATTCCGCTGACACTGGGGCTGGGTGTATGTGTTGTCTTCATCATCATTTCATCCTCATCTCGACGCGCGGGTCGCCTACGGGAGTCAAATCAAAAAAGACCTGCATCTGGCGAGCCGAACTTGTCCTTTGGCACTCCCGGCACTAAAAGCCATACGCCATTTCATTTCATTTTACTTCAACAAATAAAAAAAAAAACCATCAAATATATGGTATGAAGAAGTATTCAGCGAAGAAGAATCGACTGTGGGCAGCTTCAGCTTCTTCAACAACTTCCTAAGTAATCAAAACGTGAGTTATAAATACAATTAAATCAATAACTATTCCAGTATGTATTGAACAGACGTCTTTTAAGATGTAATTCTCAGTTTCTTCTATAGTTTATGGACAGAATCATGCGACTGATTGCAGGAGGTATATAAAGTGCCATTTTATTTTATTTTATTTTATTTTAATAAGGCCAACCTTTCAATTATTTGTAAAAAATTGAACTTATCTTAATTATCGACGTTTGTGCTGTATGCAGGCGCGCACTCATAGCCCTCCAGTCTACGTCACGCGCGGTCGACCAATGAGAGCGCTGTGAACGGAAATGGCCTACCTAATGTATTGTGTATATGTTATGCACTGTAACCCAATGTCTGATGCTAAACCCAGATCAGATTCGACAGTTGTCCGATAGGAGGCATTTATCGTGTCGGTCAGTTTAAAAACATCACTTGCAAAGGTCTGTGTTATATAGAGAGAACAAGTAGTTCCGGGGTAAACAGACGAGAGTATCCATTTCTGATACGGACCGCATTCGAATTGATCGAGCGAGTTTGCTACGCGGTTTGGGTCAACGAGCCCTTCATTCGGGAGCGTCATCAGCAGCATGTTTTGGATGGGATCATGTTTGGTCGACGTACAGCTCTAGTTCCTTTCAATGACTGGTCTGTTATACAGAGACAACATCCTCCAGCCTGTAGTTACAGGATTTTCTGCCACTGTGGCCGAGAGCTTTCGACTGGTGGGTGATAATGATCGTGCCCATTGGACAAGAGTAGTCAATCAGACACGTATAATACTGATGTGGCCGGCATATTCTGCGGGCATGAACTGAGCGGAACATGCATGGCATAATCTGAAGAGAGCAACTGCGAACCGTCTTAATCCTCCTGCAATATTCAGCAACTGACTGAAGCTCAGCCTAATTGAATTTGAAGTTGCTCTGATACGTAAACCTCATATTGGTACATTTACTGGTACTCCTACGAGCAATATTCCGTCAAAATTGTTAGTAGCAAGTAAAACCAATAAGGATACTATAATTTTTAACACTACACGAAAGTTACCAATTAAAGATTAGGGAAGCTTTCTCTCTAAATGGTGTGTAAAGAGAAAAATATTTTCTTTCGCACTGTGAACACGTCGTGGAAAAACTTCAGTGGTAACATTAAAATTGCCATTGGATCTGTGAACGAACTTGTCTTGGTCACGTTGCAGGAAGTAGATTTGAGAAGAAACTAGCCGAGGAGAAGTTGGATAAGAGCCGGAGCAAAGAAGCTTAGAGTAGAAGATTATCTTCCTTGCGAGTCGCACTGAGAATTGTAGATGAAAAAAGTATTTGATTTCAGAATGGACCCTGTCTTCTGCCTCATCTTGAGACTGGGAAAGGGATTTCAAAGCATCCTTTTGCGATAGGACTCATTCACGGCGTGGCAAAATGTTCCAGAATAATAAGTTAAGAGGGAGCTTAACCTTTACATTTTTATTTAAAAAAATATTTTTGAGTTGTGTGGAACATCTCAAGAATCACGTGACGCCAGGAAGGGCATCCAATCTTAAACCCCTGGCCAAAAACAAAATGAGACTGGGCCCAGAAATAACTGGGATAAGCTGAATAAAGTTTATTCTTGAATTGTGTGGAAGACCTCTGATAATAATAATAATAATAATAATAATAATAATAATAATAATTTAACGTCCCTTTCATTGTTATTCTTTTAGATACGTTAGGAAACCGCAAATTTATCTCAGGGGATTTATGTAAAGTGCTAGAAGCCAGAGTATCGATTGTTGTGGTGATTATTATTTTAAAGTGGGGAGTTGGAACACAGCGAGATAATATTTCCCTCTTTACACCAATCAGAGGCGGGGTTCTCGAATTATAACAGTTTTGGCCGAAGAAAGGTTAAGAGCTCACATCCCTAGGATTTCAGGTAAATAGAATATGAGAATATATTCTTTATTTATTCCTAAATATTACAATCCTTTTCTTAATCATCATCATCGCGTCGATTAGATTAGCAGTGTGCCTCTTTCTACCACTACGAGCGCAAATGTGAGTCAATGCAGAGTTTCACTTAAGCCCTTATAACTACATTCGGTGTGGATATTTTTCAAAAACTAAAAGTACCTGAGGGTATTGAACGAAGAACACATCGCAGAAAGAATATGTAAATAAGTTAATATGGCTAGGATTTGAATAAGAAAGAAAACTAGTAAAGAAAAAAAGATTTTAGGCTGTTTTTCCGGAACTGCATTCAGGACGGAAGTTTCGAAATTTCACAACTTGAAACCTTTCCGGGCCCTTCAGCCCTTCAAGTTTCGGCACAATTTAGGAAATTGCTTAATTTTACGTAGTATGGCGACCTCTAGTTTGTTTGTTAAGAAATGTTTTCAGCATTAAACCATTCTTCAGGTTTAAAGTTCGTGATTTAATAACAAAATAAAATGTACTGGAACTCGGAATTGAAGCTTTTTTATTGCGAATAGAAGAGCAATGGTAACGGACTGCGCAAAAGGGTTTTTTTATGGAAAATTTATAGAAAGTGAAAAAATGATATAATCTCCAAATCAGTAGTTTTTTGAAAAACCTTTTCATTGCAAATGTATTATGTCATGAATTAAACACACAGTAATCATTCTTACAACGAACGTTCGCAAAATATGCGACATATATTGATATAATGGTAAAAATGACGGAAGTTCACCTGTGAAGTGTTACTTGCTTTACTTCCCGATACCGGTATTTATACCTGTAGAACACAAGATAAACACACTTTGCAATGACGCAATTTCTCTTGAACAATAAAATCTGATCTGACCTGAAGACGTATGTAAGACATGTTTAAAATATATCAAATTCTTTAACAATGGTTAATTGTTCGATCAAAAAGCTGCCTGATTTTTACAATTTTAGCTCCAAGAACAAAATTTATTCGCAATTTCGAATATACACATACAGATGATAACCATATCATGTGGTGGAACTTCGCTGGTTCAACAGTTAAATGTATATTATATTTCTTCAATCGAAATAGTTTGCCAAACACTTACTTAGGCTAGTTTTGCTCAACGCCATTGATATTGACCTCCAAAGCTGTAATACAACAATCAAAATTCACACGCTTATTCATAATTAGCTGACCATTTCCAGTTAAATGTGATGTCTTTGGTTCTCCTGACATTGATATCTGGAAGACAGAAGATTCGAGTTCTTCAACGCCCCAGTTAAACAAATGAACCTTTCACAGTATGCTTACTGTCGTCCGCATGTATGCTTACAAGATTTCTTTATTCGCACTCTTGAACACGTATAATTATCACGATGGGCTGCTAAAATTAGTACAATGAACAATCAAAGAAACACACAATAGTAATTATATCCCACCATACAGGGTTGGCATCCAGCCGTAAAATAAATTCAAATATACATGTCTGACCCCAAAAGTGTGGGGAAAGAAGCTGTAGAAGAAGAAGAAGAAGAAGAAGAACAACAACAAAAACAACAAGAAGAAGGTTTTTGATTATCGGACGTCATTTTTAGTTCACCTATGTAGAGCTGTTTCTTCACAATTTTTAAATGTTGCAGTAATAGAATTGAAAAACAGATTGTATAAATATTGCACCCATAACCCTAGTATTTAAAAGGGTACAATATGTTTAAAGTTTTCGCATCAGATTTTATGTCTTAACTTTTCCTAAATATTTTGGGTTGTGTTCGACCGACAGAGAAATCCTCACTGTTAACAAGTAGAAAGTGAAAGAGCATGTCTTTCAACCCTTGGCAGATTACTTCCCTATAGCTCGATCCTGAAACTATTCAATTTCTCTAGTAACACGTCACTTTAAAACCGGATATTTATTCCCGAAGTAATATTCTGCGAGTCGAAAGATCTTTCGACAAGTGGTTGGTGGTCTGAGCACTTTTTTGAAACTGAAATCGAAACTGCGGCAATTCCTGCCTTAAGCGGTCTGTTCTTCCACCGCCAGGTTTCACAGGCTAATTAAACGCCCCTGTGTACGCCCTAGAGGTTCTTTAGAATCCTCTGGTCTAGACATATTAAACGTGTCCAATTAGACTTTGTCCGTCGTGACGACCTACTTCAGACACACACGCTAGGGCTTGTTAAGGTCTCCAGTATTGACAAGCGATCGCTTATTTGTGCCTTTCATGTCTGATAATAAGCATGGCGTGCTCATTGTACAGTACACTGTAGAACAAAGAAACGTAATATTTATATCCGTACGCAACTCACGTTATATAAGTGCTGTACAATTAATGCATTCTGATGGTAATAATATACAACGCTCTTCCAGCAATTTTATGTCACTTTACCATAGTTTAGTAGTGAACATAAAAATTTAGCACAAACATGTGACACAAAACGAGAAAATACATTCGAATGTATAGCAAGCGATATTTTCAAGATCTTTTGAATGGTGTTGAAATTAATATATAACAAAGACCGGTGATAGTTTTTTTTTGCTACTTGTTTTACGTCGCACCGACACAGATAGGTCTTACGGCGACGATGGGACAGGAAAGGGCTAGGAGTGGGAAGAAAGCGGCCGTGGCCTTAATTAAGGTACATCTCCAGCATTTGCCTGGTGTGAAAATGGGAAACCACGGAAAACCATTTTCAGGGCTGCCGACAGTGGGGTTCGAACCTACTATCTCCCGAATACTGGATACTGACCGCACTTAAGCGACTGCAGCTATCGAGCTCGGTGATAGTTATTTTTAGGAACAATACAACGATATTATTGGGCGTTAATAAGATAATTAGAAGGTTGTCACTGTCCTCTCCTTCAAGACAGCAGGTTCTGTCCTGACGAAGGACAGTGTTATTTGAGGGAATTTAAATGTGACAACTCCATTCGAATTGTTTTCGGCATCGGTCTTTTTATGGTTTGCTTTATGTCGTTCTGACACACATAGGTCTTACGGCGACGATGGGATAAGAAAGGGCTAGAAGTGGGAAGGAAGCGATCGTGACCTTAATTAAGGTACAGTATAACCCCAGCATTTGTGTGGTGTGAAAACGAGACACCAGGGAAAACCATCTTCAGGGCTGCCGACAGTGGGGTTCGAACCTACAATTTCCTGAATGCAAGCTGACAGCAACGTGATTCAAACCGCGCGGCCACTTTCTGAGTATGTGATTATTATTATTATTATTAGGGCCTATTATTATTATTATTATTATTATTATTATTACTATTGATACGGGATTCCATGGTTTACAGAGGGATAAGAAGCGCCTGGGGTGAATGGGTGGAAAAAGAATTAACTAGAGCTAACACAATCAATTTTGAAGTGTTATATTTTCCCTTTCTTGAATTTAAAATTTGATAAATAGAAGATCTGAATAACCAATAACAATCTTATAATGAGCTCGTCAGCTCCAACAACATAGTGGACTTAGAAGTCCGAATATCAGGTAAAAAGCTTGAAAGAGTTACAAATGATAAATTACACAGACAAGAGCTGAATTGCTCTTGGCAGGTACAAGATTTACAAGAGCACGATTTTCTCCTATCCTTCACACAACAGGGGAGTCGGCGCTCCAACTATATCATTCTCCGGCCTCGCAGAGGCATCAATTTCTATTTGCGCACTTCCAAGTTATCGGTTGCTCTTAATTAAAGAATTTACATAAGGTAGTCCTGAGGTGGGCTTGTCTATTGCTCAACAGTTTATCACTCTCTGTCCCTCATGAGACTTTACACCACACTCAACTCTACACACCACAATACATTTACAGGTGCATTTTTCCCCATACTAAATGGCCTTAATGACAAAAGGAAAGGTTAGTTGTAACCGGCCATAAACCAAAATGCAAGGAGGTGAAACACCTGCATTACTTCTAGAAATACTTACAACCCTAAGTGGGCTTATGGCCCAATGATACTGAGGCTAAGCCTATTCTACCCCCGGGTTACTCAATAAGAAACATTAAATACGAAAAGAGTGTTAAGAATTTTAAAGGTTTAGAAACTTTAGTCACCCCATACTAAGTTCAATGGGAATCAACAGAGGGTAATCACTCTTTGTTTCATTACATTACCTATTTCCCAGTAGGAAATAGAACAGAGCCCTCATACTGGCCGAAAATTCTAGATTTAAACCACCAGATTTAGAAATGTACATGAAATAAAAGAGTTGAAACCTTCCTCTTAAGCTGTCTACAGGAGCTGTCACATGTTACGAAATTTCTGCCATTACCTTGCTTTGCTGGGCCTTCCGAACGTCGCTTGCAGCCCTTGCCCCCGATAGAACACTCCGCACTCAATTAACTGGAGCCAGAAGAAAGACAATACGACCCTAAAGCACCCAGCTTTTATAGATTCCAGAACTCTTTACTGATAGGTTGGATTCCTGTGCACACCCCCGATTATAACTGGTTAGAGAAAATATTTACGAAGTTCTGATAGGATGATTGATATTAGAGAAAGAACCAGCAAAAGTGTTGACAACTTTGGTACATGAACAAAACAATCTTCAAACACTAAGGTTAGCCAATAGTGAAAATCAATTTTCCCTTAAGAATTAATTATTGTTGATCCCGCCAGATGGAGCACTGGTAGAGACCAATGGTAGAGACATCTAACGGTGGAAAACCTAAGTATCTGGAAATACATCAGTTCAAGTTAGATTACGTAGATGGCCTTATGGAAGGCGCGCAGTTTAACTGGCCGGAGAATGTGTACCCCGGTATTATTATTATTATTATTATTATTATTATTATTATTATTATTATATTCCACCCTTGTGAACCATGTGACCTTGCAACCATATCGGATGGGTATCTGTCGCGAGGCAAGACTAACGAATGGTTCACGGAAAGTGGGGTAGGAGCCTTTTGGAAGTTGCAAGGGCTACAGGCTAGATGATTGACTGATACGGCCTTGTAATAATCCTCAAGATGGTTAAGCTATGTTGATACTGTTATACGACTGAATGGGGAAGTACAGCCGTAACTAATTCCCGAGGATATAGTGCTCTCTCTGTATGAACGATGTACCCATGATGGTTTCCTCCCGGGTAAAATACTCCGGAGGTAAAATAGTCCGCCATTCGGATCTCTGGGTTGGAACTACACCAGAGGGGGCAATCACCAGGAAGATAGGTACTTACATTCTTCGAGTCGGAGCGTGGAGTGTTAGAAATTTAAATTGTTGTGGTAGGTTTGAGAATCTGAAGCCACGCTGAGTGGCTCAGAAGGTTGACGCGCTGGCCTTCTGATCCCACCTTGGCAGGTTTCTATCCTGGCTCAGTCCGGCGGTATTTGAAGGTACTGAAATACGTCAGCCTCGTGTCGGTAGATTTACTGGCACGTAAAAGAACTCCTGCAAGGCTAAATTCCGGCACCTCGGCGTCCCCGAAATGCAGGAGCTGGTTTAATAATGAGTAAGAAAACAGGGCAACGGATAAGCTACTACGACCAGCATGGTGGAAGGATTATTGTTGTCAAGACAGACACCAAATCAATGCCCACCACAATAGTGCAGGTCTATATGCCTACTAGTTCAGCGAATGATGAAAAAATCGAAAGAATATATGAAGAAATAGAGGATTTAATACAATATGTAAAAGGTGACGATAATTTAATTGTGATGGGAGACTGGAATACAGTAGTAGGCCAAAGAAGAGGCGGTAATACAGTAGAAGAATTCGGATTGGGACAAAGGAATGAAAGAGGAAGTCGGTTGGTTGAATTCTTCACCGATCATAATTTAGTCATTGCTAATACTTGGTTCAAACACCACAAACGACGGCTATATACTTGGATGAGACCAGAAAACACTGGAAGGTATTGTTTCAAGGAACATCTTGCACAGGGACTAAATGAAAAAGCTGAGGGAAACACAATAGAGGAAGAATGGTCAGTCGATGAAAATAAGGTCAGTAGGGCTGGTGAAGGAATGTTAGGAAGGAAATATCAACTAAGTATCAATGGATGACTCAGGAGATGCTAGACCTGATTGAAGAACGACGAAAATACAGGAAGGCAAGGAATGAAGATGGCAGAAAAGAATCCGTGCGGGGACCCTGAGCAAGTGGGATAAGCTGCGGAAGAAGATCAAGGCGAGGATGATGATGGTGATTATAGTTAATATCATTTGGCGTCCAGCAACAATGATTTGGTGTTTCTGGTATAATCGCAATATACTCGTACTTCGGGGGTACGAAGGTAAAAGAATTAGATTTTGGGAGGTACATCAACCAAAAAGTTTGATTATCAGTGCCTTAGTATATAGATCACCAGGCTGACTTGTAGCAGTCTGTGCCCAAGGGACGACGACCTCCACCTCTCTATCATCGAATAGCTGTCGTTCCTCTCCAGTTCGATCTATCTTACCTGCAGTGGTACATAGCTTATTTTCTTCAAAATACAAAGGCTTGTAATTTCTTAATGTAGCCTATTTTAATACCGATTATAACCCTTTCAGACCTGAAAGAAAACTGGAGGTGTGAATTTTTGTTTGTACGTCAAGACCTGACTAAAATGCTCCTCAATACACATATTAATAGTTTATTTTACAAAATAAAAACTAACATCCGAAAAACAGGACCCACACAATTGTGCGTATCAAAATTCAAAACCTCGTTGTATCACGTACGATGGTGTAGCTTCAAAATTTACGTTCACTAACCAATGTACACACTTCATTGAATATATTCCGGTATTCAGTAAAGCTTCTAGATTAATATAAACGCAGTAAATAAATACTTACTTTCGGCACTACTGCTTCCTGCCATCTCGCCGATCAACTGTGGTTTTTAAACTCTTCTTCCTTCGCCCTGGCAGTCAAGCGCATACTAAAATCAATTGAAATACACGCCACGTGTCCTGCACAATCACTGCAGTCCGGTGTAGCGCCGAAAAAACATCAAATACGGTCAGGGATAACTAAAATACGAACCCGCACAATTGTGCGTACTCGGTCTGAAAGGGATAAATAGTTGAAATTATCTACCTGTTCCAATCTTGCATTCCCGCCTGATATTCAGATCTCTCAAGTTTATTTTCTACTGATATCACGTTAGTCTTGGAAATGATAATTTTCATATCATAATCACTGCACCTATTTTCAAGTTTCAGGCTTTCAGAACATTCTGGCAATAAGAACAAGTCATCGGTACAGACCAAACTGCCTAGTACATTTCCACCTAACTGGATTCCTACTTGCCACTTTATATCTTTCAGCAGATGATTCACGTACATTATGAAGAACAAAGATTACGGCCTTGTCTAACCCTTGTAAGTATTGCGAACCTAGAAATGATTCTACCATCAATTCTCACTGAAGACCATTTGTCAACATAGAAGCCTTTGATTGCTTGTAATAAAACTACCCTTAATTCCATTTAACATTTCTTCCTTCGGTAATATGTCATATATCTTCTACGAATCATAATATAACAGCTGTTTATTCCTCTCGTAGTATTTTTCAGTTATCTGGCCCAATAAATCTGGTCATGTGAGCCCCTCTGTGGTCTAAAACCGCACTGGATTTCATCCAGCTATTCTTTTTTCTGGCAGTTATCGCACATTCTTTCCAAAATTCCAATGAACATCTTGCCTGGTATACTGATCAATGAAATACCTCGATACTTGTTGCAGTCCTTCATGTTCCCTTATAGATAGGTGCAATTACTGATTTCGTCCAATCAGAAGGTACCTCAGTAACATCCCATGTTGATATTGTTACTCTATGAAACAATTTAATCCCTCCTGCCTTCCCACTATATTTCACCATTTCAGGTCTAATACCATCTATTCCTGCTGCTTTATGACATTGTAGTTTACTTACTACCCTTTCCACTTTTTCGAGTGTAATTTCACTGCCATCACCATTCTTCTTTCCAGGAACTTAGTTCCTCGCAGCTTAAAGATTTCGTTTCACATTGAGAATATTTTCATCATATTCCTTCCATATGTCCAGTTATTCCCTAGAGCTCACATGATTTACCAAAATTACTATTCATTTACTTTTTACCTCCCTTTCTAGAATTGTTTATTACCTCCAAGGAAGGTTTCCCTACCGTTTGAACAAGTATTTCCAAGTTATTATCTAATCTTTCCATGACTTCATCTTAGATTCTACAACGATTTGTTTTGCTCTGATTATTTCATCTACGCACGATTTCCTATCTGCATCAGTTCTTGTTTGCAGCCATTTGATACACCTTGATTTTAAGTTTACAGGTTGCCCTTTCTCATCATTCCACCAAAATATTCACCTTATCCCATCTGTGTACACTGTTGTTCCTAGGCACTCCCTTGCTGTTTATATTAATGCATCCCTGTGTGCCATCTACTATATTTCTATATCCTGAATATGCTGACTGTCTATTCTCTGAAACTTTTCACTAATTATATCCATGTACTTCCGGATAGTTTCCTCGTTCTTGAGATTCTCTACCCTGTTCGCCTGCATAAATATTTAATTTTATCTTCTACCTAGGCCTAGTGATAGTTCTCTGCATATCAGGTAGTGGTCTGTAATCAACGAGAAAACCATGGAGTACCCTCACATTCCTGACAGTTTTCCTGAATTTCAACCCGGTTATGATATTATTGATCTTGTACCCCTGCCCTCCCATGTGTAATGGCGAATAGCCTTATTATTGAAGAAATAATTCGTAACTTCTTATCCGATGCTAGCACAAAATCCCATTAAACCCCTTCCATCCTTATTAGCTTCCGTTATCCTCCCCACCTTTTTCCATCACGTTCTCATATCATTCAGTTGTCCGACTCGTTGGCTGAATGGTCAGCGTACTGGCCTTCGGTTCAGAGGGTCCCGGTGTACCGTACCCAGTGGTAAGTACCCTCTAGGACGATGCCTCCATTCCTGTATGAACATCCGACTAACTCAGGGTTGGGCAGAGTGTGGGTTGGTTGTCGATTGGGTCAGGATAAAAAGTCGAAGTTCTACACTAAAATAGCAATCAATGACAGGAAATGGAGGTATAACACGAATGAGTAACAATCATAGGGGGTAAGATGGATTTATTAATAAATATCCCCGATCATATCACATGAAAATAATTAAATCAAGAAAAATAATAATTTGTAAAAAAATGAACTCAAAGTATTGAAATAAGTCGAAATTAGAAACGTTAATTGAATGATTATACCAAATTTGACATTAAGAAAACAAGTTCAACAAAGAACATTTATATAAATCAAGACTGAGTTTCTTCTTATAATCCAATGTTTGTTTTGTATGGGAACAAGTGTACGCAAACACTGACATGTGGTATTTCCGTATGGAGTTTCACACTATCGCATCCCAACGATACGGTTTCAAAGTTAAGTTAATCCCGAGAGTCGCCGAAATTACAATTAAATAAAAGTTACATTATAAAGAAAAGTTACGACGAAAAGAAAAATAATTAAGACGCAATGGACGCTATGTAAGTTATGCAAAATACTAGGGGCAAATCCTACACTATATTTACAACAATTTAAATAATCAAACTAAACATATATATACATCGGATATCGAGTAAAATCTTAAATGCTACACTGATTCTAATGTGAATCCCGGTTCACTACAAAAGATCTAGACAGAACTAGATAAACCAACAATACTTCAGCATTCGGGCTGTTCCCTTTTAAAACAACGAGGCAAGGTATACAATCACAAATAATAATGTAAAAACATCATCCTGTACGGGAAAAACATATAAATAACCCTTGATATCATGAAGAAAGCAATGGGCAACATTGCCTCCTTCTGCTGCGTTTGAGCGCTCAACAGCGCGATCATCCATCATGTACTTCCGGGTAGATTACGAGCTGAAAAGAAATGTTGAACTCCACTATGCTAAAGATTGGATTTTGTCTCCCGAGGCCGCCACAAGGAAATACTGTCTCCTTCACACTTACAGATAAACACAGGCCAGAAATCAGCTTGCCATGAGATAACGCCTTTCATCGGCTACCCGGAAACTCACGTATATTCATTCCTTCTTAGCATGCTTGGGCCATTTAACAACATCAGACTCAATAGTCTGGAATTAACACTGTCCATTCTGATCACAATATACACTCAGAAGACACTAGGCAGGCACACACATCTGCACAATACTCTTTATCTTGTCAGGCATACACTCAGCCTGCACCAATACATTATAATTCAGCATGCAATTTTTATCTCATTATTTCTCATGAATCCCACTGGCCTTTCCACATAATGAGACGCAGTTCGTGTCCTTGGCAGACCATCAGGCAAACAGAATCCAACTTAACTTCAAAGATCTTATTTTAACAACGACGTTCTGCAGCTCCTTCAATCAGCTTCTGTAAAATCATGCATCATGCAGAATAGCTATACCTGACTCTCTGAATAACTGAAATAAAATGAAATAATACGTCTTTAACGTTGTACAAAAATGAACCTGTCCATCTAGCCCTTCTAGTATATATTAAAGGAAAACTCGGAATATCCTACGCTAAGTAACATACACAAATAAACAACAACTGATCCTATCAATCCCTCATTCTCCCAAACATCTACTCATAAAGCAAAATGAAAATAAAATAAACATGCATTATCCTCGTATCCGAATCTATCATAGTAACAAAATTAAACAAACACATGCCGTCAGGCTTACTTTACATGAAAATAAAAATTCTATCTACACTGCCCTAGTACCTTAACATAACTTACATATCATGCCATAAATAACACATGCGCCTTACTGTATTTACATGACGACTCTCGAGATACCAGGATAGCAGCTTACATCCCTACTGATTTAGGGATCTACACTTAATCACAGCATTAACATGTAGGAATGCACTTCCTTCCTCTGCAGGCGTATCCATCATCTTGCTGGAAAATAATTCACTGGAACACAGAAGACTATAGTTGATAATATCTTCGCTGCTTAATGCTGCGAGCCGAAATACTCTTTGTCTTTACAAGATCAGCTAAACACACTGATTCACATATATATTACACAATTCACTTAAAGGGTGAGAATACAGTTTAAAAAGCAGCACACGGTTCGCTACGGAAGTTCATCGCGAAACGCGCCCGTCGCGAAGTAGTGAAACAATAGCACGTTTCCACTACACTAGTTACTCAGCGGTCACTAAACACCGTCTTTATCGGTTGAAAGTAAACTCTGCCAAAATTATACTATTCCATTTACTCAAGTAGAGTAAAATATTGCAACTGCACAATTTAAAGTATCAATGAAAACCAGTTACTGTTACTGGAATAACACCACGTTAATCACGATCACCATTCAAAGTTTGTGCTTCCGCACTATCCAAGCATTTAACACCGAGTGACGCTCTCCAGAGCTAAGGTTACTGAGGAGGCTTCGGTGACGCCATTAATGCTGGGGTTCTCGGGTGTCTGAACCAACCACCAATCAGAGAGTTCGTCATATATGATGACACAATACTTACTGTGATATATTTACAAAACACAGCTCAAACACTAGCAAATCTCTTCCACCAATTTTTATATTACATTTCCAAATATATCTGACTTCTGAAACTATGGAAAACCAATTACCTACAGAAACTGACTTTATCAACTGAGCACGTTGGTCATCCTGGAATTAAGATTTGGCGCGGTGTGGCCTCCAGGTTTGCCAAATCCTTAAGTTCCCATGGCTGAAATATCTTGCTTGGTCAGCATCTAATACACGTGTCGATCCTCGCCAGCGCTTGGGTACGCTATCCTTTCTCACGGTCATACGGAAATATGAAGCAATATCCAGCGACTAACTGTCTTGCTCAACATCCGGTATCAACTATCTTGGGATACGATGCTTTAACATGTTAGACTGTAACTTTTATGAATAAATTTTACATATTTGGTCAAATAATATTCCAATTATTATTATGGGCCGGCAGGATACGGCTCATCGGGTTCGATTCCCGGCCGGGTCGGGGATTTTAACCTACATTGGTTAATTCCAATGGCCCGGGGGCTGGGTGTTTGTGCTGTCCCCAACATCCCTGCAACTCACACACCGCACATAACACTACCCTCCACCACAATAACACGCAGTTACCTACACATGGCAGATGCTGCCCACCCTCATCGGAGGGTCTGCCTTACAAGGGCTGCACTCGGCTAGAAACAGCCACACGAAATTATTATTATTATCATTCAGTTCTTCCAATTCTCGCATTAAAATCACCCATTAGCACTATCCTACCTTTGCTGTTGACCCTGAATATGATGCAGTTCATCCTTATCTGCACTCTCACATGGTTAATACATTGAGATAATTCTCGTCCTATTTCCTCCAACTGCTAAATCTATCCATATCATTAGCTTATTTACGTGTCTAATAGTACGTTGCGAGCAGTTGTGTTCCTGATGAACACTCCCACTGTGATATCGTTATGGAAGCAATCAATTCAGTACGATGTTACAACCACGAGGACCTTTCATTTGGCCATAAACCGGCTTCCTCCTTGTTGACACAAAGAGGCCTCACCATAGGAAATTGAAGCAGTGACACACAATAGCGTTGGCCCGATTTGCACACACAATAGACTGCCCTCCCTCCAAGTAGCAATCGAAGTTATAAAGAACCAATTCGTCGCTTGTGACCACTACAACTTTTTGGAAATAACTTTCAGTTATCAACGAAGTTAAGTGATTAGCTTCATACTCACCAACAAATAAAGTATACACTCAAATGCACAAAAATTGGCTGCCGCAGAATATAATTTTCTTTGAAAATACTCTTGTTTGAAATAGGATGAATATTTTTTGTTGTTTGCTATTTGCTTTACGTCGCACCGACACAGATAGGTCTTATTGCGACGATGGGATAGGAAAGGCTTAGGAAGTGGAAGGAAGCGGCGGTGACCTTAATTAAGGTACAGCCCCCGGCATTTGCCTGGTTGAAAATGGGAAACCACGGAAAACCATCTTCAGGGCTGCCGACAGTGGGGCTCGAACCAACTATCTCCCGATTACTGGATGAATATTTTGTTCTGGTGGTAGTATCACCTCTTCGGTCATCGGCTGTCCACAGTTTACGAATGTCCCCGCGTTTCGAGAATGTATCAAATTAAGTATTTCTTTGCCGGCCATTTTTTAAGCGATTGAGTGTACATCAGTACTTAATTCTGGAAAATTCTCCGTAACCGATGGATGACGCTCAATGATTTCCGTGATGATTTATTATTCTTTATTCAGTTGGTATAGATATTAAGAGAGACTGGAGTGTCTGAATCTAGCCTCGTAGCAATTCTTTAACATGCTGGAAGTCACATTTCAACATCCTCAAATGCTACTGCCCTCAGTCCTGGATCAAATACAACGGCGACTATAGTACACGTCACGCAAGGAAAATATCACCACCCTATTCTTTTAATGGCTCATCACTGATATCAAATTAACTTGTTACGTATTGAAATCACGAGGCATATCCATCAACAAACTAACCTCAGTGTAAATATTAATAATGGAGGTTCATTGACCAAAGTAAATGATAATAAATGATCAATCAAGATATTCATAATTAAGTCGTTTTTTCTAGCTTAATGAGGAATGAAGGAAAAAACGCACACCCTCTCTCACTCTCACTCAATATAGTGTTATATATTTCAGCCCTTATTTTCATACAATCCCCTGTGGTTGGGGACCTCAGACTAATAATACATCCACGGTATACCCTGCCTGTGTAAGAGGCGACTAAAAGGGGCGACCAGGGGGGTGATCACATTGGAACCATGAGAATACTTGTAATTAGTACCATTACGTGCGGAACACTATGGGTCGACGATACTGGCGACTAATACCACCTTGACCGAGCTCGATAGCTGCAGTCGCTTAAGTGCGGCCAGTATCCAGTATTCGGGAGATAGTAGGTTCGAACCCCACTGTCGGCAGCCCTGAAAATGGTTTTCCGTGGTTTCCCATTTTCACACCAGACCTTAATTAAGGCCACGGCCGCTTCCATCCCATTCCTAGCCTTTTCCTGTCCCATCGTCGCCGTAAGACCTATCTGTGTCGGTGCGACGTAAAACAACTAGCAAAAAAAAAAAAATAGGAGCACTACATTTATGAGCGAAGCACTACGGATCTGGGCGTTGTTTGTGATAATGATCATCGTGTGTATTCCACCGGTCGGTTCACTGTGTTCAGAAGGGGTCTGCGTTACCTATAAGTAGTAAAAAATGAAATGTCGTATGGCTTTTAGTGCCGGGATATCCCAGGGCGGGTTCGGCTCGCCAGGTGCAGGTCTTTTTATTTGACTCCCGTAGGCGATCTGCGCGTCGTGATGAGGATGAAATGATGATGAAGACAACACATACACCCAGCCCCCGTGCTAGGGAAATTAACCAATGATGGGTAAAATTCCAGACCCTGCCGGTAATCGAACCCGGGACCCTTGTGACCAAATGCCAGCACGCTAACCATTTAGCCATGGAGCCTCCTATGAGTAGTACCACTTTATGAGAAACACCATGAGTCTACGTTGCCTGTGATTAGTGCCAGTAAGTGAGAAACACCACGGGTTTGGCTGGCGCCGGTGATAAGTACTCCTATGTGAGTAAAACCATGGGTAGGCGTTGCCTGAGAGGAGCAGTACGATTATGCGAGGAACACCATGGGTTTTTGTTGCCTGTGGACGTTGCCATAATGTGTGATACACCGTGGGTCTACATTACCTATGGTTAGTACCGCTATGTGAGCAACACTATGAGTATACGTGACCTGCAGTTAGTTCCACTAAGTGAGAAACACCACGGGAATACCGGCGCCCGTGATTAGTCCCACATTGTAGGAAACACCACGGGTCTGCGTTTCTTGTGAGTAGTACCCCGTGCCCCTCTGCTATTTAAATAAATATGACATATGCTTGTGCTAGACCAGCCTACGTCACTCTTCTCGTATGCCCACGGCAGGATTGGGTACAATGAACACCGAGGAAAAATAACCGGAAAACACAACACATACACTGACAGAAAGAAATCGAAAAGTTAAAAAAGAATAGTGGAAACTCCAATCAACCAAAGGTAACGGGGCGTTAAATAAATACTTATCTATCATAGTCTGCGCGGACCGGGTCGAAAATGACCAGAAAGAAAAGTCATGAAGTGAACTCGAGCCTATTAAATCAAAAGGATAATTATTTTAAAGATGTTTCATGGTGTGGGTTACTGTAGTCACGTCCTAGTTCGTGAACCATGGGCAACGGCTGAGTGGCCTAGTAAGTGGTCCTGAGAGTCGGGATACTTGTTGCTATGGAATGGGAGTGGGCATCTCGGATATATTCTGAGCCATGACCCTCCTTGTGCTCAGGCGGCTAGGAATATACAATCCACCGGTGGTCGTTAACCCGTTAAAGGAGAGATCCTCACTTGGACTATGTGTAAGTAGGGTAGCATCCTGCTTCATGAATTTACCGAGCTCAGAACATTTTAAGCAAGCCATGACCTATGGGAGTAACGGAGTCCCTCTCCCATTTGACAGGCGAGGCACTCCTTTGAAACAACTTGGCGACCGAAATGGAATGCGATGGGGAGCTGTCAATATTAATGGTGCTTATGGAAGAAAGAAAGTAAAACTGGCTGAGTCGGCAAAGAGAATGCATATGGTGCTAGGAGTAAGTGATATTCTGGTAAGGGGAGATAACGAGGAAGAGACAGGAGATTGTATACTTGACGGGTGTTAAAAAGGGAGGACAGAGTGTGGGGTAGAACTGTTCATCAGGAATACTATTGCACGTTAATGATGTAGATAGATTTGGCAGTTGGAGGAATTAGGACAAAACTTGTCTCAGAGTATTCACCATGTGAGGGTGCAGATGAGGATGAAGTTGACAAGTTTTATGCAGCATTGAGTGACATCGTAATCAGAGTAAACAGCATGGATAAGATAGTGCTAATTTTGATACACGCATTACTATAACCGTATTCTTCGACGTTTGGGTTGTAAACAATTCAGCTCCCCTCTTAAAATTGTCTATTATTTCTTGGACTGAAGTGAAACCACACTGTAATAAAACACATAAGCAAATATATTACATGTGTATAGGTAGTAAGTCAAAAAGAATACACAACGGCTAAGTGTGCAAACCATACCAAAATCGTGACAAGACAAGGTTAAGTCAGGTTGATAACGAAATATCCTTCCATTTGAATTGAACTGATCTTTATAGAGTAGGTGATGTTGTTTTCCTTTTCGGAGGAGTTCTTGCAGATTTTTCTTGCTTCTTAGACATCCTAATCGAATTCTCCACTATCAGCTCAGACGATGGAGCGCTGGTCCTTAAAGCCTTAATTGGCGAGTTCGATCCTGGCTCACTCTGGTGGTATTTGAGGGTGCTTACATACCACTCTAGCGATGATAGATTTAACGGTTCGTAAAAGAACTCCTGTGGGACAAAATTCAGTCACCTCTATGTTTATGAAAACTATGGAAATAGTATGTCGTAAACAAATAACGTCACGTAATAATTATTGATTCCAGATTCAGCTTTTGTGAGATACAACGATTTATTGCAGCGCGATATATCTTGTGGTACAGGCTAGAACAAGTTTTTTAAACTTTCATCGACTTGTCTTAGTCTAATTTCTGACGTGGCAATACGGCATGAGCGATTCTAGTAATGCCATTTATTATGCAGCCAGGTCCTGACGTGAATGGTGTGAAAGTATCACTTGTAGGGTCGGTTGGTGTGTATGTTTCAGTGGGTTTTGGCAGACTAATAGCTCCTCGTGTGTCTGAGAGGAAAGCAACGGTAAACTACCTAGCTCCTCATCCCTTGTACGCCATTTCAGTAACGCCTAAGATACCTATGACAGCTGATGATGTTGAGGATCCAGCCAGCCTTCGGGCTGAGGATTCCACATCCATACATACATACATACATACATACATACATACATACATACATACATACATACATACATACATACATACATACATACATACATACATACATGATCTTCAGTAGTAGACGTCACACTACAGTACTTCAGAAAAAGGTAACAATGACTATTTACTTCATCCTCCGTACATTGAATATTGACCAATCCAATTTACGGTTCGTGGCAGTTTCAAGCAATCACATTCGACTGTCACTGAATTATTGTCGAAATGAGACTATCGCATTTCATAGTCAACTGTTTGAAAATTATCGAAGGTGATTCAGAATTGTTTCCGCTTTGCAACCTAACGCGTAGTAATGACGGCAATTACAAAGATATTTTCAGTAGCTACATTATCTCATTGCGTGCATTAAATACTATAATATAAATACCTTCTTATTTTCATTTTATTAATATTGTTAATATTATTAATATTTTCAAATACAACTCGTGGCTTCATTTTATTCAGATAATTTCTCTAAGATGAGGTTAAACTACTGACAACGCCATTTCTGCACTGCGGCGAAATGTTAGGTTTTGTATAATCCTCTATTCAACATCATATTATTATTATTATTATTATTATTATTATTATTATTATTATTATTATTATTATTATTATTATTATTATTATTCACCAAGTGCGTTGGCTGCACAGTACAAATAATGTAACTGTTAGCTTGCATTTGGGAGATGGTGGGTTCGAAGTCACCATCGGTGGCCCTAAAAATAAGTTTCCATTGCTTCTTCATTTATATATATCAGGAAAATTCTGGGAATGTATTATGACCAAGGACATTTCTACAGGCCCAGCATTTACCTGGAGTGAAAATGGAAAACAACGGAAAACCATCTTCAGGGCTGCGATTTTGAACCCACCATCTCCCTAATGCAGGCTCGCAGCTACATGACATGAGCCATGTAGCCAATTCCCACAATCAGTATTAATAAATTTTTATCATCACGCAGATTGTCTAAATATTGCTTTCTTAGTCGACTGCCGTACAGATCTGCGCTTAAGGATAGAGAAATTCACAGCTGAGATTTGTTCTCCGTTTTTATTTTCTCATTTCCTTTGATTTACTCCCATATTTAGCTCTAGCAAGAGTTGCCATTCCGCGAATAATGGGATTAAAAAACGAAAGAGGGAAAACATTCTTCATAAATGCAAATACCGACAATTTTGTTGGTTCCCACAGTGTGCCCGTGGTGATCGGATTGTAAATTCCCTCGGTACGCTTGCTTTTGTTTGGTTAAAATCAGGTTTGTAGCAACATTACCCGAACAATACACACATTATGGCTGCCCAGGGGAATTCCCTTTCTCTGTATCGACGCTGAAATGGCAGCAAGGCGGGATAGTGGGAATTTTATACATGTTTTAGTCTTCATGCTCTGCAGCTTTTCGGAAAACACAACTGTTGTAACTATAAAGCATTGAATTATCTAGAGCTACTGTTCGCTGTCCACTGTTCAGTTCATTTTACAACCATTTTGTTACCCCACACGTTGCAGTAAACTTAAAACAAGTACTTTATGTTATAAAGTTTCTATATGACCAAATTAAAATTGATCTAAAAAATTTTCTACTTGCGGAAAATATATGTTTTATGAATTCCGGTCTGTTATAAGAACGAAACGTTAGTAGTATTCTTTTAAAAAACTTTTTTGTAATTATATCAGTTTTTATGACATGACTTTGTTCTTATAGAAGTTGTGCTGAAAGATGTTACTGCTCCTAGAAATTATACTTGTTCTATAACACTATATTAAAAAGAAATTAAAATGAAGACCCACCTTTTCAATACCATTTAATATGATGTCAAATTACTTATATAACGCGACCAGTTTCGACCCTCTTATGGGCCATCTTCAGCAATGGTCTAAAATTGTCAATACAGTGCAAATAAGAAATTAACTCTCTAAAAATATTATGCATATGTTAAAAGTTATTTTACAAAAGAGACAAAAAATCTCTCAGTCTATAGTACTATAATTAATTAATACTCTACCCTTCCAGCCTATGAATTTGGCGCCGGCTATTAATCCAAGGGTCGTATCCGGGTGATCCCCGTTGATATTTTCGAAATAAAATAGAACTAATCTTAAATTGATAAGCAGGAAGGATGCAAGAGTAAAAAAAAAAAAATATTTCGAATGAGAACTTTTTTGCAAACTTATTTATTTTAAGCTTTGGCAGTACGGCAAAGAAAAATAAATGAACAACAATAAAAAATAAAATCATTAATGAAAACTCACCAAGTCAACTGAAACCCACTAATAATAATCCATACGGATATTACAAAATTCGGTTATATATTCCGAGTATCATTATTTTTCAATATAGCACAAAGGCATCATTTATTAAATTTAAGTCGGGTTTTTCTAAAAATCCAATTACACTCATTAGATCTCTGACGGATAATATCACACTCTCTCATAATCTTAAACTACTAAGGAAAATACATATCGAGTGGTTGAAACATCATTTACATAATTTTAGGATCCATCTATACGATTTGTTTATAACAGCGAATTTACCGACATCAGTCATTACATATCATCTTATTTATTCTCTTATTGGGTTTCATCATTAAATCACTAACATCATTGTTCCAAAAATAAAGCTGACCTGTGTTACCCTTTAAACATTAAATTAAATTGCATCATTACATCATTAAATTTAAATTAAAAATTATGAAATTGATTAAATCATAGTTTTTCCCGAATTATCCTTACAATCTACTACACCGAAATGAACACGGACTGAAGGAGCATATCCGATTTAATACTGACATGTGTAAATTCAACCAAAAATTCAATCTCATAAACAAACACTACCAGTTGTCTAATTACTATATTCCAGCAACATGGAATTATACGTTAAAAACCACACTAATAATAAATATGTTGCGTAGGGCCCTGCGGAATTTAAACAAACATAATCCCCCAAAACTTACAACTACACTTGCTTTACTGCAGCGGGAATGGAACCCCTGCCTCAAGACATGGCAACCATATGGAACTGAGTCCACAATCAATAAATTACAACAACCTCAAAACAGAATTTTCGTTGTCAAAATACCAATATAAGAAAATATAAATACACATATAAACGAATAAATACATGATGACAGCCATCAGTAAAAATCTAAGTCCAATGACCCGGTCGGGAATCGAAGCGATGTCCCTAAAGACATCCAATTACAGTATACCTGAAATTCCCTGTCTTCTATCCAGAGTGATATTCAGGTGACTTTAAATATTCAAATAACCTTGTGCTGTGGTTCTACTTAATCAATTGGAATTGTATAAAATAACATCAAAACTAATCTTCAATGACCCTGTTTCAACAGGATATAATTTTTCACATTCAGACGCAGCGGCGAGCAGACTCTTATGGCTGGTTTACACGAGGACAGTGTTTAGTACAGTAGTAAGTGGTAAGTTACTACTTATAACTCACGTAGGCTTGTTTAAACGTAAGACAGCGTTTAGTACAGTGGTACATGGCAGTTTGTCACTCAAGGCACATGATTCAGTCGTTCCTGTGTCGTCAACTAGATCAGAGATACGATCCATCAACAACGTGTAAAAGTTATTAATGACGTTATTCGCTGCGTGTTAGATAACATTTTAGAGGAAGTTGAGGATGAGGTGATCAACGTTAGGAAAAACAGAGAATGGGAGCGAAAGTGGATTACCAGAAGGAATAATCTCGGGGCGAGTACAATTCTCTTTAAAGAATTAGCCGAGGAGGATCTACAGGAATATATGTTATCCTTGCGAATGTCAGAAGTAATATTTAACGAGTTACTGCATAAAGTTAAACCAATGATACAAAAGACTGATACCATCATGCGTAGTGCATTATCAGCAAAGCTGAAACTGCATATCGTGCTGTACATGCTCGCGACGGGAAATAATGTCCGAAGCCTTAATCATTTCTACAGAGTCTCCAAAGCCAGTATATCTTTAATGATTCCGGAAGTATATGAAGCTATATATATACTGCTCTGAAAGATTTCATACAGGTAAGGAAAAATACAAATACATATTGGTTACAGTATTATATATAAGCAATTGTTTAGCAAAACGACTATTATCAAAGGTTTATTGCTTTTAAATTTCAGTGAATACACATCAAAACCTATCACAATAATTAGTATTGTTTCAATTCTGCAGTGACATAAAAGCTTCTGTCCATCTAGCCATTATTCTCGGCAATTAGAATGAACTATCAAAAGAAAAAAGGAATTCACAACGATGATCAGCTCCGTAGCTTCACCCGCAACTTATGAACTTGACTAAATTGCGCCCGTTCGCACGTGGTAAGTTGCAAGTACAGTGCTCCCCCACTACTCCGATGGTGCGCGCGCAGCTGGTGAGAAGTCTACTTGAAAGGAAAAATAGACTGGATTTTATTCCACTTGACTAAATTGTTACTTAATCGTTTACTTACTACTTGCCACTAAAGTCACAGTTTGCCCTGATTTGTCCTGCTGAATTCCAGCTTTATCTTCATATTATGATCCTTTCCTACCTTAAAAGGCTTCACTCAAGCTTATTCGTTAATTTTTTAATTTTTAATTTCGTGTGGCTATTTCTAGCCGAGTGCAGCCCTTGTAACGCTGACCCTCCATTGAGGGTGGGCGGCATCTGCCATATGTAGGTAACTGCGTGTTATTGTGGTGGAGGATAGTGTGGTGTGTGAGTTGCAGGAATGTTGGGGACAGCACAAACACCCAGCCCCCGGGCCATTGGAATTAACCAATGAGGGTTAAAATCCCCGACCCGGCCGGGAATCGAACCCGGGACCCTCTGAACCGAAGGTCAGTACGCTGACCATTCAGCCAACGAGTCGGACAGCTTATTCGTTTACTAATATCATTCACTAACAATTCGGAACATACCGCTTAGTCGAACAGCTCGTCTCCTTACTCCCAATATTTCCCAGCTGAAAGTTTGCAACATTTTCATGACAGTGCTTGCTATTAATATGTCACTTTATTAAGACAGATCAGAAAATTGCCGGATTCTGATCGAAAATACCAGTCTGTTTCTGATAAAATGTAAGTGATAATATTGTGACATCGCTATGTAATTCATATCTCAGCTAAATGCCACAACAATACGTGTAGCGTGCGGATGCGACCTCTCTCCGCGGGGACTTCGTGCTTCGAGCGCTCGATTACGTGTACTCAGTACACATCGGAGCACCGCACCGCAGTGAGCGAAGGCGTCGACAGATTTAAAAGTTTCTTGTCCCGTTTTGTTCTCAATAGACAGGCTAACAAATGTGTGACATTATAGCAAATACAAGTGCGGGTTTCGAGTAACTGAACATTTTGAAAAGGTCTCTAATGTGGGGTACCATAGGAAAGCTCTCCCCGAGTAAGCCATAGCGGCCAACGATTGCTTTACGACCTTTAGGGATAAAATTATGCGGGGTCGAAATGTGATAACTGTTTAGTTAGTTTCATATCCTTTTCTGAATGTATATTTACCCGAATGATGTGTGCATTATTGAATACCTAGATAATCTTACACCCCACAGAATGGCACAATTCCGGTAAACTTCTGCAATTAGGGCAGAAGTTACACAGTATATTACATTTTGAATAATCGCCAAATGCATTGAAACATATGCTCGGACTCTGTATAAGGGGCAATCAAAAAGTTTCTATTCGACGGCCGTACAGTCCTGAATCGGGATGTTAATCAGGTAAAATCACCGTCAGCACTGAGGCACTCATTCCACCGGCGCACCGGGTTGAAGATCCCCGTGTGGTAAGACACAGTGTCCTGTTGTGTGAAGAAGTCCGTAACCGCCTGCTGCACATCCTCGTCCGGCAGAAAGCATATTTGACCTTTTTGAGGGGGCCGAAGGCGTGACAATCACATGGGGAAAGATCAGAATTATAGGGCGGGTGCTCGAGTGTCTCCCAGTTAAGTTGTTCTGCCTTCTGCGTGACGATATCTACGGCTGGTCTCCCAGATCGACCGGCGTCTTGTGTCGAAACGCAACTCACACGGAACTTGGTGCACCATTTCATAGCTGTGGGTTTCGACAGACATGCTGCCTCATACATAGTCTTCATTCTTCGATGGATTTCCACCGGTGTTTTTCCTTCGGCAGCCTAGAACAGAATAACAGCACGTTGGTCCTGTTTGGACGCCTTTTGTAATAACGTCACCATTGTTCACGTGGCCGCATTTGACCCATGCACCTCGGTACGATACGACTGTCAATGACATTGTACTGAACAGACCATATAATTCACCCTATGTCGTACTGAACAGACGATATAATACGTATTTCACTTTAGTCTATGTCGTACTGAACAGACTATCTAATTCGTATTTCACTTCACCCTATGTCGTACTGAACAGACTATCTAATTCGTATTTCACTTCACCCTATGTCGTACTGCACAGACTATCTAATTCGTATTTCACTTCACCCTATGTCGTACTGAACAGACTATCTAATTCGTATTTCACTTCACCCTATGTTGTACTGAACAGACTATCTAATTCGTATTTCATTTCAGCCTATGTCGTACTGAATAGACTATCTAATTCGTATTTCACTTCACCCTATGTCGTACTGAACAGACTATCTAATTCGTATTTCATTTCACCCTATGTCGTACTGAACAGACTATCTAATTCGTATTTCATTTCACCCTATGTCGTACTGAATAGAGTATCTAATTCGTATTTCATTTCACCCTATGTCGTACTGAACAGACTATTTAATTCGTGTTTCATTTCACCCCATGTCGTACTCAATAGACTATCTAATGCGTGTTTCATTTCACCCTATGTCGTACTGAACAGACTATCTAATTCGTATTTCATTTCACCCTATGTCGTACTGAACAGACTATCTAATTCGTATTTCATTTCACCCTATGTCGTACTGAATAGAGTATTTAATTCGTGTTTCATTTCACCCTATGTCGTACTGAACAGACTATCTAATTCGTGTTTCATTTCACCCCATGTCGTACTCAATAGACTATCTAATGCGTGTTTCATTTCACCCTATGTCAGACTTGTGCCGGGTGATGATGACTCGAAAACCTAACGGGACGGTCTCAACCATATACTTTGTAGAAATGTTTATGCCCTACAATTCATACGTGTGCAGTTTGTGGAATATTCAACGGTTTAGAAAGTGAATGGATGAATTAACGAATGCATAAATGAATGAATGGAATAATCTTCTTTCCCAACCACGGATGGCCATCAACTGCGGAGACAGTATGCATTTATTAATCATAACAAGCACATGCAGTTAGATTTCTTAATATTAAAATTACTAAAGGTAATCCAATTAACAACATGTTAAAAGAAATAATTAAAACATAATTTGCTAACGCAGTACATATCCTATGAATATTACTTGGACGTCTTTAAAAGTTGGGCAATCTTAGTCAAGGATATCTCCGCATTTATATCCTTACTACATATTAAGTACATACTGTACATTTTCTATTATTTCGCCTTCTTTAGATTTTCCCCTCCATATTACTTTAATAATACTACATAATTTTGCTGCTCGTCTCGCTTAGCAAGTGTGTAAAATTCAGGTTCATTTTCACCTTTACCTATTTCTTTCCTATGTATATATTTTTCTCCATGACTTTTTCGTTTCTTTATAGTATTTTGGCATATGCGCTATTTACAGTATTATGTTTATTGCATAAAATACATTCATGTTCGTTATTTTATTCTTTTTTTTGGAATTAGCTTTACATCGCTCCGACACAGGTAGGTCTTATGGCGACGATGGGATAGGAAAAGTCTAAGAAGGGGAGAAGGAAGCGGCCGTGACCTTAATTAAAGTACAGGCATTTGCCTGGTGTGAACATGGGAAACCACGGAAAACCATATTCAGAGCTGCCGACAGTGGGGTTCGAATTCACTATCTCCCGGATGCAAGCTCACAGCTGAGCGCTCCTAACCGCACGGCCAATTAGCCCGGTCCTTCTTTTCTCTTAACGCTTTATTCTTTAAGACTACCATCAACCACAAAATAATCCCCCTCATTTCAATTTTTTTACATTTGAGTACTTATTGCCATATTTTAACTTATTTTACAAAATTTTACCAGTGTTCCGTTGCCATTGCATTCTTACATTGTTCGTCTTTCTATGTATTTCACTCCTTGGACAACCTCTTTACACAATCTTCTGTCATCTCTGGGTAAATTTGTTTTCCAGTAGCACCGCAGTCCTATATCATCTAATAGCTTCTTCACCCCATCCACCCAGTACCCATCATTTTGGTGTTTCATTTGGTGTTGATAATTGTTCTAACCTAGACTTCCCATGCAGCTTATAATGTCTGCATCTTTGTGCTTTTGATCCAAATCATGATTGTGCCGTATCCGCCATTTCCCGGTCGTCACGTCCATTATCGCTCCGAACTTTCCCAAAACTTTTCTTTCAGAAGCGAGGAGGCTGTTGTAATTTTTTCCGGACACTCCAGGTCACGCACCGGTATAACACAATATGGCTCGAGTTTGAGCTTTCTTGGCAGACTGTGCGACTTGAGAGGTTGATAGGCTGTAGTAACGGCGATTTCCGTCTTGGATTCCCAACTTTATATATATATTTCAGATAATGATTTTTTTCGTGAAAACTGCCTCCAAGTACTTGAACTCATGGACTCTTTTGAAAGATCGGCCCTCATGTTTCAGCGGTTGTAGTTATATCCCTATACTAACTTGTTTCCGAGTTGAGAGAAGGAAATAATCATAATCATAATCATAATCATAATCATAATCATAATCATAATCATAATCATAATCATAATCATAATCATAATCATAATATACCATCCCTTAAACTATTCTACTTTCGGTTTTCGCGATGATATACGTAGACGTATATTTGTAAATGAATATCACTGAGTTGAGGGCTTAACTTAGTTGTGCAATCCAATTGGTCATTTTTGTCAATCGCATACGTCATAACTTACATTTCATAAGGTACAAAACCATAGGTCATTAATAATTCACTTACATTTTGATATATATGTTAGAACTAAGATTATTCTCGGAAGGGTACACAGGAGACCTTTCGATGTGTATAACAAAAATATGGAAGAAAGAATATCAGGAATTCCGCAGTCACCAATTGGAGAAAAAAAATTCACATGCAGGATCATTTGAGATGGAAATATGTTTGAAGATTAATCCGGAAGAGAACAGCAGCGTTGAATTCTGTCAGAATGGGAATGTGTAGAGGGTTCCACATAGCAGGAAATGGAACAGAGGAAATTGATTCGTCATACATTTCTAATATAACATACCAAGCCTTTCGACGAGTGAAACAACATGGAAAAAATGTTGGGCATTATTGGTACATTTGAAGTGTATCTCAGAATACAAACAACAGATTTTACAGACAGAGACAACGATGATATACGTCGATGTATATTTGTATATGAATATCACTGAGTGATATTGTATGTCAGTTGAGGCAATGTATATCGAAAATACTACGTTAAGTACTAAATGTATGAACGATTGCATCCAGTACATTTCAGTATTAAAAATCAAGCAACGTAAGACGCACGGATCTTTTAACTAACATCAAGGAAGAGATTTCTTTACTTTTGATCTCAAGGGCGGTCACATAAAAGGGCGACCCGAGAAGATTGCTGAGTGAAGGGTGTATGAGAAACTGAGGTAAGACGACTTCGATGTAAAAGAGTGTGTGTAATACTACTTTAAACGGATACTCCAAATGATTAATTAAACATTTGTTGGACATGTCATAACGCGCAACAGCTTCATCCCCTATATTTTGGAAGACAAATTGTTAAGAAAGGAAAGAAGAGGTCGACCTCGAAAGAAGTACCTGGAGGACATTAAGAGTGGAATGGAACGTGAAAGTTACACGAAGATGAGTCTATTAACAGAAAATAGAGAAGGGTGGGTGTATTCATTAGAACATGAGTGAAATTAATTAAAAATGACAGATACGCTTTATACTCAGCGATGTTAATTCACACTTGTAGGTGAGGAAAACTGTAGATCTGACTTTCATTCTTCCACACTGGCAGCTGGTAACTTGAATACGATATTGCCTATACTATTCTATACTATTCTACACAAACCAAAGGCTAGCTTAGTAACATACTTCAAGTCCAACAGTACTATCCTAATTTTTTCTACCGGCGAGTTGGCCGTGCGGTTAGGGGCGTGTAGCTGTGAGCTCGCATCCGGGAGATAGTGGGTTCGAACCCCAGTGTCGACAGCCCTGAAGATGGTTTACCGTGGTTACCAATTTTCATACCAGGCTGTACCTTAATTAAGGCCACGACCGCTTCTTTCCCATTCCTAGGCCTTTCCTATCCCATCGTCGCCATGAGACCTATCTGTGTCGTTGCGACGTAAACCAAATAGCAAAAAAAAAAGTTTTCTCTTGTTTAATTTGATTATCCATCTAGAGCAATTTTGGAATTATGTTACGTGCTGACCGATTTACCTGCCCCCCCCCCGCTCCATATGTTTTTAAAACTCCTATTAAATGCGGGCTCATTTGGATGGAACTACTGGTGTTCCCAAATAGTTTTATTGTTATTTCTAGCACATAATACTACAAAAATATCTTGTAATCATACTTTTATTTATGAATGAATGAACCACACGTATGTTTCAGAAGCTGAAAATTTAATCGCATTTCTCTTTTCATGCGTTTCATGTTCTCAAACCAATTTTAAATTCATGTGTAAGTCGGAAATAGAACCATGTCCTACTGTACGTGAAGTTCGACCAAAACAACGGCGCGGGGAAGTTCTGTTCTTTGATGTATTACGTTTTGATTTTCTACATTTTAGATTGAAACAAAGTTGTTCTTTTAACTATTATAGATACGATCATTGTAGTTCGCATACTGTAACAGATATTTTATTAATTTCACCTCGTTTATGCACTGTTAAAATAACGTTCATATACTCATCAAAATTTATTAAGAGACGAAGAAATTTATAAAGTTAGTTCTTATACATTATGTCGAACATATTTAGACATTTGTAATTCTCAGCTTGTACCCTGTGTTCAGGATTCGGAAGCCCATTGCCAGTGGATTAACATTCACATTAAATAATAGTGGATTTTGTGGCAAAATTTCTGCACTATTGTGCCCGTTAAGTCCAAAAATAATTGAGGGAAAATTAATCCAGTACCGTTATTATTAGAATCTCGCCTGTTGCCATTTCTTGATGGATGCAGTACCTTTGCATCCGTCTCTTCGCACAGGTCTAAGTAAGATGTAGCTTCCACCGAAATCCCAGTACAACCATGGCTGGGGTATGGGTGGTGCTGAGTAATAACATATGGAGCGCGACTAGTACGTCTGAGTGTTATTAAATGTGCTGCTCACAGGGTCAATGCGTTTCAACAGCACTTTGTGTCCCAGTGAGGACTCAATTTTGCGTCGCCATTGGTTTTTGGGTTTCCCATAACCACATAACATTTGGTGATGCTATTTGAGGATCCAACCAGCCTCTTGGCTGATGCAGGCAGATTATTAGAATATAATGAACGGACTTATGATGTGCAAAAAAAGGGTGATAACTTTGACAACCTTGACAACTTTTCAAAGAGTGAACAATAGGGGTGGGTGCTAGACAATTAGAAGCTATTAACACTGAACACACCGGGCGAGTTGGCCGTCCGGTTAGAGGCGCGCAGTTGTGAGCTTGCATCCGGGAGATAGTGGGTTCAAACCCCACTGTCGGCAGCTCTGAATATGGTTTTCCACGGTTTCCCATTTTCACACCCAGCAAATCTGGGGCTATACCTTAATTAAGACCACGGCCGCTTCCTTTCCACTTCTAGGCCTTTCTTATCCTATCGTCGCCATAAGATCTATCTGTGTCGGTGCGACGTAAAGCCAATTGTAAAAAGTAAATAAATAAATAAATAAATAAATAAATAAATAAATAAATAAATAAATAAATAAAGATTTACTACCTAGAGACGATAATAACTATCAATTGTAGGAGGTCAAAGCAGGTATAGAGTGCAAAAATGAAGGGAATAAGAGCCTTAGCTAGTGTAAAATTATTGAATAGTAAGATGACAAACGTGAATACTGTACCGGTTACGACCTGTACATGTGTATTTTTTTGAGAGTTGATCGTATTTTATCACCACGCGTATTACTCCGTGCAAGCCTGGTTTGTTTACATTCAGCAGGACGAGCAGGCAAGCTGAGAACAGCTGTATGCGTGACGTAGCCGCAGGGGCTAGTTAGATCACCCGCCTGTCATGCCACGTGCAGCTAGCCTGAACTCGTATGTTCCAGATTCAAGCGTCACACCTTCCGGAACATTCGATGGAGAAAAAATTTAAAACTCCTATAATAAATGTGGTAGCGACTTGATCAACATGTCATTTTAAAGGGAATTACATAAACGTCGCTATGCTTGAATTTCAAGAAAATCCGTAGAGGGATTCAGGAGATAACCAGCTTCACGGCATATGTGACGTAATGTCCCAAACCAAATATAAGGAGGGCTCAATATAGCCTGATATCTCAGTCAGTCAGTGACAGTCGAGTAGTCAACGTGGCCCTACTCGCTGCCATTATCGTCGGAAGCTATCTTCGTATGGTTATAGTCTCACTGAGGAATTCTGAAATTTTCTGTCTTTATAAATGGGACTTGCAATATTTACGAGTGTTGTGGACTCTAATTTTTCGCCAGTAAGACTTGTAATATTTACCAGTGTTGGACTTTAAATTTTCCCCAGTGATTATTCAAAGACTTGTAATCTTTACCAGTGATGGACTTTAACTTTTCGCCAAGTGATTACCCAAAGACTTGTAATATTTACCAGTGTTGGACTTTAACTTTTCGCCAGTGATTATTCAAAGACTTGTAATATTTACCAGTGTTGAACTTTAACTTTTCGCCGGTGATTATTCAAAGACTTGTAATATTTACCAGTGTTGGACTTTAACTTTTCGCCAGTGATTATTCAAAGACTTGTCATATCTACCAGTGATGGACTTTAACTTTTCGCCAGTGATTATTTAAAGACTTGTAATATTTACCAGTGTTGGACTTTAACTTTTCGCCAGTGATTATTCAAAGACTTGTCATATTTAGCAGTGATGGACTCTAACTTTTCGCCAGTGATTATTCAAAGACTTGTAATATTCACGAGTGATGAACTCTAAATTTATTCGAAGATTCCATGAGCATAGACTTGTGATCTTTGCCAGTGATCACTTAAAGACTTGTAATTATTTTCCGTTGACGAACTGTAACATTACTGAAAGTCTTCATGACCACGGACTCGTCATTTCTATGAGTGTTGAAGAGTGGATTCTTGAAAGTCTTTATGAACTTTGTCTCGTGATTTTATTAGTGGTGAGAAAACTCATTACTCAAGGTTTTCATGAACTTTGATTTATTCTGCGAGTGACGAAGAGCACATTTACGAAGTTTGCATTGATTCTACCAACCTCATTGTACTTGGGTAATGTGATTACCCTCAAGATCGTCAGGAACCAGCGGAGGTCATCACGAGCATCGGGAACTTGAGGCGTATTCCATGCAACCAACCTGGATGGTCCGTCCGCATCTTGACGGATTGCTTGGGCATCTTCTGGAACGTGTTCCAGCCGGTGCGGCCTGGTGAGCGGGAGACCCGGGCCATTTAAAGGACAATGTGGAAGACAACCCCTATCTACCATGAGGTGATGTGCAATTTAACATGCATTTTATGAATAAACTATTATCAAATCAGATTCAAATTTTTCTTGTAGATAGGACCCTGCCTCCTGTACCAAGCCGTAGCTATTATTCATCCAGTTTAGCCCTGAGAACTATTCCATGCTTGCGTTAAAAATAAGTCTTAAAGTCGGGCTCTTTTACTGGTACAATACAATTTCCGGAAAACATGTACCGGTATTCAGTTCAGTAGTTAAAGCGAAGTTAGTAAGTATATGGAGAATAATTCTGAAGAGAAGACGATATAATTTTGTGTGTGTAATAAAGACGAAGCAATCCCCATTTAGGCCCATGATGGCCTTTGGAGGTGTTGGAAGTGAAAGATCCCACTACCTGTAACCACTACACTAAGGGGTACTGATTCGAATACCGCCGTCGGCAGTCCTGAATATGGTTTTCCACGTTTTCCCATTTTCATACCAAGGAAATGCTTGGGCTGTAACTTAATTAAGGCATTGGCTGCTACCTTCCCCATTCTAGTCCTTTCCCTTCCTCGTTGTGCTGAAAACCTTCGACGTGTTAGTACGACGTTAAACTACTAATAAGAGAAGGGGTACTGAGTTAACAGCTCTATGCCCAGTTGTCTTCGTACGATTAGTTAACTTGTTACTCATTTGTGGTGTAGGCACAGTGAGCGTGAGGACCATGTGCTTCTCCAGATGTGGAAATCTCGTTTCAAAATTTTCTGCTTATCAAAATTAAAATCAGACAATACTGATCTGTATTTAGGACAGTCGCCCAGGTGGCAGATTCCCTATCTGTTATTTTCCTAGCCTTTTCTTAAATTATTTCAAAGAAACTGGAAATTTATTGAACATCTCCCTTGGTAAGTTATTCCAATCCCTCACCCCTTCCTATAAATGAATATTTGCCCCAGTTTGTCCTCTTGAATACCAACTTTATCTTCATATTGTGATCTTTCTTACTTTTAAAGACGCCACTCAAACTTATTCGTCTACCAATGTCATTCCACGCCATCTCTGCACTGACAGCTCGGAATATACCACTTAGTCGAGCAGCTCGATTTCTTTTTCCCAGTTCTTCCCAGCCCAAACTTTGCAACATTTTTGTAACGCTACTCTTTTGTCGGAAATCACCCCGAACAAATCGAGCTGCTTTTCATTGGATTTTTTCCATTTCTTGAATCAAGTAATCCTGGTGAGGGTCCCATACACTGGAGCCATACTCTAGTTGGGGTCTTACCAGAGACTTATATGCCCTCACCTTTATACCCTTACTACAACCCCTAAACACCCTCATAACCATGTGCAGAGATCTGTACCATTTATTTACAATCCCATTTATGGGATTGCCCCAATGAAGATCTTTCCTTATATTAACACCTAGGTACTTACAATGATACCCAAAAGGAACGTTCACCCCATCAACGCAGTAATAAAAACTTTTTTTATTTCTGAAACTCACAACCTGAGTTTTAACCCTGTTTATCATCATACCGTTGCCTGCTGTCTATCTCACAACATAACAGAGGTCATGTTGCAGTTGCTGACAGTCTTGTAACTTATTTATTACTCTATGCAGAATACCATCATCCGCAAAAAGCCTTACCTCTGATTCCACTTCTTTACTCATATCATTTATATATATATATATATATATATATATATATATATATATACTGTATATGTAAGAAAATATAAAAGTCTAACAATACCGCCTTGAGAAATTCCCCTCTTAATTGTTACAGGGTCAGGTAAAGCTTCGTCTACTCTAATTCTCCGAGATCTATTTTCTGGAAATATAGCAAACCATTCAGTCACTGTTTTGTCTAGTCCGTGATACAGTCCATTTGTCCGCCAGAATCCAAGATATCTGTTATATCTTGCTGGAATCCTACAATTTGAGCTTCACTGGAATAACCTTTCCTAAAACCGAAATGCCTTCTATCCAACCAGTTATTAATTTCGCAAACATGTCTAATATAATCAGAAAGAATGCTTTACCAAAGCTTACATGCAACGCATGTCAAACTGTAATTTTCAGTTTTATGTCTATCACGCTTTCCTTTATACACAGGTGCTACTATAGCAACTCTCCATTCATTTAGTATAGCTCCTTCAACCAAACAATAATCAAAGAAGTACTTCAGATATGGTGCTACATCCCAACCCATTGCCTGTAGTATATCCCCAGAAATCTTATCAATTCCACCCGCTTTTCTAGTTTTCAACTTTTGTATCTTATTGTAAATGTCATTGTTGTCATATGTGAATTTTAATACTTCTTTAGCATTAGTATCCTCCTCTCAGAGTCCTGCAGCCAGGCCCACAGCGCAGCACTTCAAACCCACGGGCTCCGGCAGCCCAGCCCATGCAGTGCCGTTCTCTTCTTACGCGGCAGCGTACTGCCCCACAGCACTGGTCTCATACAGTCCACCGCAGTCCACCGCACTGGGCGGGCTCAGTAGAATAACCTTGAGTACTTCTCCACAATACCATGTGCGCCGTGCACAACGAAATGTTCACGTCACACTACTATTCGGAGCATTCCTCTACGAATTCCCGTACGCTAATAACATATTTTAAAGTAAGCTAATCGCATTTTGAAATTAAACGGTAGAGATTTCTCCTGCACTGTAATAATAATAATAATAATAATAATAATAATAATAATAATAATAATAATAATAATAATAATAATAATAATAATAATAATAGTAATAATTGAAAACAAACAGAGACTTTAATATAAACTAATATTCGTTTGCAATTGACATCAAGTTAACTGAAAATGAATCTAAATAACACGAAGCATATCATAGGACTTCATTCGCGTTTACCTCAAAATAACATATAAACAGAAATGACGTGCAATATGCCAACAATAAAAACAAACCTGAACATAGCTTTTACTTAGTGTGCGTAGTTTATTGGCCATTGCTAATGTAGTGGAATGGAATTACTGTGAATGAAAAGAAGAGCATCAGCATTGTCTGGTTGTAGAAGAGACCGCCGTGCGTTGAGAATGAAGCCCGCTGAACTGAAATTTATCTCTGAAGCTGAACTTGATGCTTACATACATATTACTTTCTTAGCAATCTGGTGAAATTTTGGATAGTTTTGTCTATTTGTTCTCCAATAGGACGCTATATCTATCTTCTTCCATTCCACAATTTTGCTTTAAATATCTTTCAAGCTCATCTGTTTGAATAGGAGCATCATGAACGTCAGTCCACGAAGAAAATTTCATTACTTTGGCGGGTTGTGGCATAGTCGTGGAGTCTGATGAAATGGCGTATGGCTGTTAGTGCCGGGAGTGTCCGAGGGCATGTTCGGCTCGCCAGATGCAGGTCGTTTGATTTGACTCCCGGAGGCGACCTGTGCGTCGTGATGAGGATGAAATGATGATAGAGACGACACATACACCCAGCCCCCGTGCCAGCGAAATTAACCAATTAAGGTTAAAATTCCCGACCCTGCCGAGAATCGAACCCGGGACCCCTATGACCAAAGGACAGCACGCTAACCATTTAGCCATGGAGCCGGACGTGGAGTCTGATGACACGGAAACATTAGAATGCTCGTCATTTAAGCACACCTCATTCGTCGTAAGTTTTTTTATCTAATCATCAAAAGACAGAATCAGTCCGACTCTTTTAATCTACACTAATATAATAAAGAGAGAGCGCAAATTTTGTTAGTTTGTGTATATCTGGAGGGTAATCTCAGAAACTACTGGACCGATTCTAAAAATCCTTTTACTAATGTAATGAACCCTTTAGTCCATACTGAATGATACCTACCTTTCTTACCTATCAGCAAACTTTCATGAGATCTGTCTCTTGGGTCGTATCGGGTTCTTCGTCACTTGCTGAGATAAAGTTAGGGTTCAGTAATTCTAATCTATCTACTCAAATGACAGGTTTGTTTAAAAATGTTTCCATTTATTCAAGTAATTCCAGAAGTATTCCTGAGTTATCAACGGTATCATTTAACTCAATCGTGTCCACTGGACAATCATTTTTTACATAGAAGGTCAGAACACTGGTGTGAGCCTTTAACGTAACTGCCTGATGGGCATTCTTACTAGAAACCATTGTCTCAATTATTAATTAAAGAAAGGAAAGTCTGGAAATCCTTAAATTCGGCTTCCATGTGAGTCTACATGTACCATCATAGTGATTCTTTATGGTCCAGACATCGTAACACGAACTATGGACTCTGGGTATAATTAAGGCAGTCCAATCGCTGTGTGCCACACAGTGGTTATACGGCATGGACCCTTAATTGAATCGACATGACCTGCGACTATGTCATGGACCGACATCTAAACTTCTAAGTTACTTTAAAGTCATTGTGGATGATGACCGCAAGGAAAATGATTCTACGGTGGCATACGACCCTACTCTAAGTCACTGAAGTTGATGACCCCCTTACCATCCAATTTTCTTTAGCTGAAGGCTAAAGACAATTAAGTTACATCGGTTGATGACCAAAGTTTCCACTTTACTATCCCCAGCACATTTCAGCTCAATCAAACAAAGTCAAATCATGCAACAGCAACAATGCTCACTATACTTCGTGGCAGTAAAATCCATTACCTTCGGATATGTCCCCTTAATGGTTACGTTAACACACTGGAGACCGTGTCTTAAGGTGGCATGTGGGCAGGCAGACCGTCATATTTTGAAGGGTTTTAAAAAATTGTAGAAAGTAGGTTGCAATTGTAACGCGTATATATCATGAAAAAATTAAAAGTGTCTATTCTACAGATTAAAATGTTGCATTAAGATCTACTGAGTACTTTTCACATTACACATTTTCCAACGGTATGCCTTTTGCAACAACAACAAAAAGTCTGAAAACAAAGTCTTACAAATGATGAGCTTGAGTGTGGAATAGTTTGAAGCATTCAGGAACACAAAGTGCTAAAGAACACATTTGATACCACCAGTATGTCTCTATCCTCGTTACTTTCCAATTTTCCGCTTTTCCTTTATCTGCACGGGCGTTGCAAGTTCATCCAAATCACCAAAAGTACCCGGCGAATGTGAATCACTCCCTGCCTTTGAATTATCATCGCTTGCGTCACTTCGTTCTCAATGAAAATCCAGTCGTATGAAGATCGTGAAACATTAGCTAAATAAACTACAAAGTGCAAAATCACACCTGGGTAGAATATGATAGAATAGGTTATAAATACTTTCATCACTAACATGAAGTTTGATATCAGGATCTATATCTGAATCATCTACCTCTTGTTCTGAACCACTGTCATCAAAAATCTCTTCTAAAATCTCTACAATTCCACCTTCATTCAATGATCCAATAATTATAGCAGAAACAAAACGCAGTCTAAACACTGCGCACGATGTAAACAAAACTCTGAAAGCGCGCGCCTTGAGCAGCTGGAAGCATGGAGTGTAGAAGCGAACTCGAGCAAAATAAGCTGCTATAAGTTCGAGAAAACAACGACAGAGGACACGAACGCACGGTATAGCTGTTATAACAGTACTTTAAAGTGGTATGTATACTTTCCGAGAGAATCTCGTCCTGGCTGTGTTGACAATATAACAAATACGCAGGCCCGAGTTAGCCTCGGGCGCGGTCAGTCTGAGCTGTTACCCGACCCCGATACACACACGGGCTCTGTCTCCAATGTGTTAACATTTACATATACCCCAGAAAATAAACTACGATTTCCAGAATGCATCTCCAAGTTATTCGCTTGATTTAAAGTTATTTCAAAATGCGGTTTTCACTGAATTTAATAATTAAATAAATTTAAATAATTTAATGAAATCTTAAAGAACAACAAATTCTATCTCCGCGGACTAATGGTTTCTTTCACATGTCCCTACACAAGTCTTGACATAATTTAATTTGACCATGTCGGATGTCTATCGTTGATTCCAGTATCGGGAAAAGAACTATTACATCATTCATGTCCAGTTTATATCTTGTTTCATTACCTCACACTTTAAATCTAATCTAACCCTAGCCATTATTAACACTTGGATAACCCTAATAATTACGTACAAACCAAAAGCAACTCGCCATATTATTACGATGTCATATCTCGTCATAACATTTTATAAAGTTTGCGCACCCCTCACAGACAAACAATCATCATTACCATCGCTCTATATTTTGGACAACCCTGAATTTGGCTAACCTTGCTCATTATACTCTAAGTTCGTGGTCTCAAATGCACATTACAATCTCAATTAAACAAATTTACAGTATCTGATAACACACACGTTATTCCCGGATGAAAATTTGAACTAAATCCAACATTTAACGTTATCCTCTGCCGAGAAATGCAATCTCAATTCAATTCGTAACACACTCTGCATGTTCTGTTATTCGAGCGGCGAACCCCTATCAGCTGACGGTATTTCTCCCCAACCCTCGCTTGGCAGTGATATGAGACATCTGTTCGTTCTACCTAACTGGCCTCTCAGAATGCAACCTTTAAACTCTGCCGACATAATTACACAAATACGATATTCTAACCAACAAAATGCACATAGATTATACTTCAAAATGCCCACACTAATTGCACACGTCGCAAATTAATGCCGGCATGGATTCCCTACTTCTACTTTCCATCCCCACACATTATACAAAATCTTCCTCGGGCTTCCACAAGTCTCCAACACCTGATTCACAAATCTCATCTCGACTCACACGACAAAACTAACCTCTGTTTCCCAAACTCACGACTATCACTGACAAAAGAACTGGAATAAAATCCTTATTAGAATCCACGACGTCGAATAACGCACAGTGCTTTAATAATGAATAACTTCGCATACAATGATAACGTATTTTAATAACTGGATTTTCACGAAAATGACTGTAAAATTCTACTAAATCTACACTGACTGACAGAGCAAATGCAAAACCAAGAAGGAGTGGTCAGAACTTTATGCCAATTGCAGGGTAGACTGACGTCACTGAGGTATGCTCATGATGTGAAATGCGCCGCTGTGCTGCGCACGTAGCGTACGATAAATGGGACACGGCGTTGGCGAATGGCCCACTTCGTACCGTGATTTCTCAACCGACAGTCATTGTAGAACGTGTTGTCGTGTGCCACAGGACACGTGTATAGCTAAGAATGCCAGGCCGCCGTCAGCGGAGGCATTTCCAGCAGACAGACGACTTTAAGAGGGGTATGGTGATCGGGCTGAGAAGGGCAGGTTGGTCGCTTCGTCAAATCGCAGCCGATACCCATAGGGATGTGTCCACGGTGCAGCGCCTGTGGCGAAGATGGTTGGCGCAGGGACATGTGGCACGTGCGAGGGGTCCAGGCGCAGCCCGAGTGACGTCAGCACGCGAGGATCAGCGCATCCGCCGCCAAGCGGTGGCAGCCCCGCACGCCACGTCAACCGCCATTCTTCAGCATGTGCAAGACACCCTGGCTGTTCCAATATCGACCAGAACAATTTCCCGTCGATTGGTTGAAGGAGGCCTGCACTCCCGGCGTCTGCTCAGAAGACTACCATTGACTCCACAGCATAGACGTGCACGCCTGGCATGGTGCCGGGCTAGAGCGACTTGGATGAGTTAATGGCGGAACGTCGTGTTCTCCGATGAGTCACGCTTCTGTTCTGTCAGTGATAGTCACCGCAGACGAGTGTGGCGTCGGCGTGGAGAAAGGTCAAATCCGGCAGTAACTGTGGAGCGCCCTACCGCTAGACAACGCGGCATCATGGTTTGGGGCGCTATTGCGTATGATTCCACGTCACCTCTAGTGCGTATTCAAGGCACGTTAAATGCCCACCGCTACGTGCAGCATGTGCTGCGGCCGGTGGCACTCCCGTACCTTCAGGGGCTGCCCAATGCTCTGTTTCAGCAGGATAATGCCCGCCCACACACTGCTCGCATCTCCCAACAGGCTCTACGAGGTGTACAGATGCTTCCGTGGCCAGCGTACTCTCCGGATCTCTCACCAATCGAACACGTGTGGGATCTCATTGGACGCCTTTTGCAAACTCTGCCCCAGCCTCGTATGGACGACCAACTGTGGCAAATGGTTGACAGAGAATGGAGAACCATCCCTCAGGACACCATCCGCACTCTTATTGACTCTGTACCTCGACGTGTTTCTGCGTGCATCGCCGCTCGCGGTGGTCCTACATCCTACTGAGTCGATGCCGTGCGCATTGTGTAACCTGCATATCGGTTTGAAATAAACATCAATTATTCGTCCGTGCCGTCTCTGTTTTTTCCCCAACTTTCATCTCTTTCGAACCACTCCTTCTTGGTGTTGCATTTGCTCTGTCAGTCAGTGTATTTTATTGTCAGTCAGACACAGTTTAAATGGGCCTAGAAAAACGTTTCAATCCGTGACCAAATTCATCACTCCATACTCTCACCCGACAGCGCGCTTCCACTCGATTGAAAATGGGTAACCCTGGATTTCTTATATTATTTACGTTAAAAATTCAGACAGAAAAATTTTACGTCGAATGAACATCTTAATTTTACATCACAAAATATAGGCAATAAACGCACGGAAATGACGATCTACATTGGACGTGATATCACTTCGAAACCCTATTTACTAACCTTTTTACAACATCATACGGCACTCGCAAGACTTCGAAAATTTATCCAAGTGGAAAATAAAACAAATGACCCGTTTTCGTCGTATTCTGACATTTACAAAAACCACATAGGGGCGACCAACTGCGTCGTATACTTGCTTGCTTGTTGTTTTAAGGGGTCTAACATCGAAGGTCATCGGCCCACTGTGTCGTATATACCCCCTTCAAATACATATAATTTAGACATCATGGAACCAGATATAATAGGTGGTAAGATGGTAAGTCACATACTTTAAGTCACGCCAGCGTTCATCATAGGGCTCACCTGTGACCCTCGCATTTTTATTTATTTAGCCATTTTTACATTTCTGGCTGTAGAGATCATGTTATTCCTCCGGTTTCCTGGAAATAAAGCATAAAAAGAAGAAAATGCCTTTCACTTGTTCTTGTTGAGCGCACAGATGGACTGTAATTATTTCCGCACACGAATTACTTTCTTTATCAAATACAAATTTATTCGGTACCTTGACCGTCCTTTTCGGTATAATTACTTCCACTCAAGGAAAACTATCTCCACATGGAGTCAAGACCCCAGCCACAACGGCTAAAATCTGTTGGTGGGACTTAGTCTAATTTTGTCGTTCGATTTTACAGAGCAGCTCAGCCCTCTGTCTTCAGCCTCGTGATACAAAATGCAGGGGCTTCATCATGGCGTCACTTCTTATTTATAGAAACTACCCCCTCTCTCCGGGCATCTCCCTTTGCGCCAAGAAAATTTCCGTAACTTTTCTGACTTAACTAAACTGTAATTACAAGAGTTCTGAAGGTGACTACATACTTGCTACATTTCCGGCGGTAGTGTTCATGAACATTTAAAATTTATACATATTCAATTAGCTGGATAAATGACCTCATTTGATAGGCACTATTTTTTGTCGACTTGGCTTGGGTACGCCATACACACGCGCTCTTCTGAAATAGCCCACAAAAATGACTTAGATCCTTCCGCCGTCGACACGTGCGAATGACGTCACGTATCCCAGAGCGTGGGACAGAAGGTATCCATCCCCAGCCACGTGTCAACTCCGCGCTATCAAGAAATCGAACTCCTTATTCCCACTGTCAATTTAATACATAATATTCTTAGGGCACAAAGGTCATGGGTTCGGTATATATACATTATCCGTGAGGGACATGGGCTGTATTTTATTTTCAAAATTATTCTAGGTGGGGGCGATGGGGGAGATATAAAAATAATAGGCTAATATAGGCGAAATATCGAATTTGTCGTGCAAGGACGAGACTAAGCTCGTTTTAAGCCCCTTGACCCAAAGAATAAATCTCGGTAAGCCATATGGGCCCGAAAACCATGTTTTAAGGCTGTAAAATCGACCGTTATGGAGATATTGGCACCACACAACCCCTGCTCTCGGAATCGGATAAGGAAATGAACTGCCATAGCCATGGCAACGCCAGTTCCAGGGTTCTATAGCAGCGCGATTATGAGTGTACGTTTGGGCACAGCTGCCAACCAAAGTTTGTACACATAATCGCTGAGCATATCTACAATATATCTCAAAACGTAACACGTTACAGACTTGAAGTGGTATTTATAATCTCTTTTGAAAATAAAGAGACATGTCTCTCTTTTTTGTTTTCGAAAAATCCACGTAGTGGGGGTGGAGGAAGGGCTGATAAAGGGGTTGAATTCTTTTTATGCGGATAGTTAGATCTCAAAACCTGAAGATGTTACAGATGTGGAAATACGTATTTGTAATCTCCTTTAAAAATAAAGATTTTTTTTTTTACTTGAGAGAAGACGTTCTCACGTGTACAGTTCTATGTCGCATGGTCATCTCAATCCCAAAAGGTAATACCACAAACTTGGTTTACAAAGAGTTTCTGGGCTAAATGAAACTCAATTTTTCAGTGAGGTTTTATACTTCAGGGATTTTCAGATAATGTCTTAGTACAGTACCGAGGAACGATTACTTTTATCAAATTAGGAAATCCACGCGAGAAGCCGCGAGTAACTGCTAGTGTGTACACAAAGTTCACCGCAGATCGTACAGCACACAAAATTAACGTCTTTCCCATCACCGTCAAATGCAGGCAATCAAATACGACTTTTAAGTTTAGGATCCGGTTCAGAAGTCCTGTATAGTGCGGTTTTTAGTTCGTTTGTTGTTTCTTTCTTTAATTAACGATTTTTGCCACGGTTTCTTTTCTTTTGGAACTACAGTCCATATTCGTTTCCGATAACAGGATAGATGGAGAAGTCAAACTGAAAACCACAGCAAATTTGATTGGCTCCACTCGACCGTAATGCTATGCACTCCGCTGGCACGCAGTACACTGTACACATTGAAGCAGTCAGCCGATAGAACTGCCCAGACCGGCCCGTGCTAGGGCTCTCTAAAGACTAGGTATGCTCGCCCGCCATTATGGTTCATTCCTGCACTACGTTGGTAAGGCAGTTGACCGCCCCAGCCTTGTATATCCCTCTTTTTTACTGTTCTCCAAGCTAGAAAATAATGCTAAACTATCATACTGTAAAAATACTCACTCTCAGTATTACTCAAACGGTTACTCAACATAAATATTAGTTTATTTCGTACATTATTGTGTAATTTTTACTCGAGACGGTGATTGTTAAAGCAAGGTCGTTGATAATTTGCCTTTTAACAAACAAACTAGGCATGTGCTCTCACTGGAGAAATATTAGAAAAATATTAGAAAAAATAGCTTACAAATAAATCGGTATTTTATTATTACATTATTGATAAGTAAAATAGCTTGTTGGCAAGCTATGCGCCGCGGTACCGTCAAATGAAATGAGGGACACCGTGGACCGTGGTATTGATATAGGGTACTGTCATTCTTAAATCGAGGAAATCGGTCAGAGTCGAAGATATATAAATTGTTATAGAAGATTTTGATACCATATGATTTCAGTCATATTTCATACTTGCGTGAAATTGATTCAGAGCTATTTTCAATGTTGTCGAAATAATAAGAAAAAATATTCTTCGAACAGAAATAACGCTGAAATGTGAGGAACACACCCAAGTAACTGGGATTCTTTATTTCTTTCTTCTAAAATTTAGTCCCTTTTCTTATTTACCAGCGTAGCAGGGGGAGAGGTGATACTCCCACGTGGCGCGTCCCAGGTGGCGGATAGGGGGGTCCTCACCGGCTTGCCGGCGGACTTGAGGGAAATACTGTAAAATACCTCTCGCGGACCAAACACACTACCCCCTGCGGGTGGGGGACGCACATGTAGAATACACCCGCGGTATCCCCTGCCTGTCGTAAGAGGCGACTAAAAGGGGCGACCAAGGGCTGACTGAATTAGAACCATGAAACTAATTTTGAATCGTACCATCATGCGGGGAACACCATAGGTTGCCTGTACTTGCGCGTAGTACCACTAAATTCGGTATGAAATAGGTCTGTGATTAGTAGCAGTAAAAGCCTGGCCTGGTGGATTCCGGTACCCGTGCGTCGTACCCATGTGTGCAACACCGCGGGTCTGGGCGTAGCCTGTGAGTTGTACCACTATATGAGCAGCACCGTGGGTCTGCGTTGCCTGTGATTAGTACCCACTATGTGTGGAACACCACGGGAATACCGGCGCCCGTGTTTAGTACACCTAGGTGGGGAACCTTCTCGGTTTGCGTTGACTCTGATTTGGGCCATTGTGTGAGACACACCATAGGTCTGCGTTACCTGTACGTATTGCAATACTTGTGAGTAGTACCATCTTTTGTGGAACACCGTGAGACTTCGCTACTTCTGATTAATACCCCAACATGACACATACCATGGTTCTATTTTACTCGCGACATGTACCATTCTGTAGGGCCTTAGACGTGGATTTTGCACCCCCTTTAGACACCAAGCATCATTGTGCTTTATAAGTGGTTCCTTGGTCGGTAATAATGTTATTTTCGATCTGTATTGAGTCCGATCCACTGGTTTTTGTTTGTTTGTTTTGTGTTTTGTTGATTTCCTGTCCATCCATTCATTCTTCATGCCATATTTTATTTTTATTTTGGTCAGTGGATGCCTTTGCAAATTTTGTTCTTTCATTTCGTACCGTTAGGGGCCGATGACCTTTGATGTTAGGCCCCTTAAAACAACAAACATCAACATCTTATTTACCAGTATTTTAAAAAATACATTCTATGTGCAAAATAAACTTTACTTTTGGTGAGTGTTATGGATCTCATCAGCTTATGCAGTCAGGATTTTAGTTTACTCAACCGAACATTCATGAAACAAATGTTAGTTATTATAAATAACATTCAGGAACAAAATAGGAACAGAGGAACTACTTCCATAGCTGAATCTTCTCTCCCAACCTGAAGTATTGCACTGATAATCAGTTACTAGTCACTTGTAAGGAGAGTGACCCACGAGCTGTGGATATATATATTACCTTGGCTAAGTTAACAGTACATTTTACCCCTCTGGTTTGAGGAGAAGTAGTATGATTTCTCAACACGACTCACCTTCAGTGGTTAACTTGCTCAGGCAGCACATTTAAGTAACATTTTACGAATGTACTGTCTCCTTTTATTACAGTCCATTCCTTGTTTACATTTTCTCTTCTTTTCCGAAGCTGTCCCATACATTTTACCTCGTTTCCGTACATTCTTGTTAAAGTCTACAACAGCATAGGATCGAATTTTGAAGTGTCTAACATTTTTTCTTTTAAATTAGAGCACGTTGGAGAACATGTACTGATACATTGATTATTCAAACATTTCTCCATTACAAGTTTTGCACCATTTTGCATTATACATTATAATGCTTATAGTCCTTACAGTTACAAATTAATTTCATAAATTCACAATTTGGTTTCTTTGAAAAAGAAAACCTACAGCCTGTTTTCCAGTCTTTGACCAGGTCAGGGATGTAATATATGAACCATATATAGGCTATTAGTACAATGGGGTCGCCACTCCCAAAGTGACTTATGAATGACATAAATCCTATGAAATGAGAATGGAGAGTGTTGCTGGAATTAAAGATGACAGGGAAAACCGGAGTACCCGGAGAAAAAACCCGCCTTGCCCCCGCTTTGACCAGCACAAATCTCACATGGAGTGACCGAGATTTGAACCACGGTATCCAGCGCTGATAGCCGACGCGCTGCAGTCTGAGCCACGGAGGCTCCCCTCGGTTTCTTTAGACCACTAAAATTTTAATATTTAATTAAATAAATACGAATGTTTCAGAGCTTGAATCAGAAAGCTCATAGTTTAAAACCTGTCTGTATATAGGCCTACCACAGACCTTGGAGATGTTCAATAAATTTTCAATTTCTTTGCAATCATTTAAGAAAAGGGCACGAAAACAACGGATAGGAAATCTGCCACCTGGGCGACTGCCCTAAATGCAGATCAGTAGTGATTGATTGATTGATTGATTGATTGATTGATTGATTGATTTTCAATAATGCATTTATTGTACTACCACCAATGTTAAACAAATTGTTTCTGTCATATGAAGTTAGTTTTGTCAAATATTGTAACTGTGGTGCTTGGATGTTGAACTCCTGTTGCCCGACTTTGGCGGCAGAACTGAGTATTGAATGATTGATGTGACTGTATTAAGGGGTTTAATAATATCGGTGGGAGCTAGATGCAGGTTTAAGCCAGCAGTTGAAGTAGAAGGTGTAGCTGTGGCAGTGGAGGCATAATGCAGATCACAAGGGAATCTAAACAACCTGTACCCCCAGTAGAGACATTACTACAGTTAGGTGGAGAACAACCCACCATTATGTAATAAATATTCACACAAATATAGCACTATTCTGTCCGTGACGCGGTGATTAAAGAAATAGGTTCAATGTTGCGAAGCCAGCGTCCGTAGGAGAAACTAGAGTTAGATCACATGGCCCATTGTGCATGTATGAACCAAAATGGCGACTAAGCATACCCATCTTATAGAGCCTTAGCCCGTGCGATGACGTCACGGGCTTCATTTGTCCGAGCCTTTCAGAGCCCATTGCAGTCTACTGCTGAAGAAGCTCATGGGCTGGACCTCTCTGCAGGACTCTGCCTCCTCTATCTGGACATTATCCTTGTGCTGACTGAATACTTCTGCCTTTTGAAGATCCTCGCATACACACTCCCCTTGTTCATTAATTATTCGTGGAATGTCCTTCTTGGAACCTGTTTCTGCCTTATAGTACCTATACGTACCCTTCCATTTTTCACTAAAATTTGTATGACTGCCAATTGTGCTTGCCATCATGTTATCCTTATCCTTTGCTAGATTCAATTTCCTAGTAAGTTCCTTCAATTTCTCCTTACTTCCATAGCCATTTCTAACTCTATTTCTTTCCAGCCTGCACCTCCTTTATTTCTCTATTATAGTAAGGTGGGTCTTTACCATTCCTTACCACCTTTAAAGGTACAAACCTGTTTTCACATTCCTCAACAATTGCTTTAAACCCATCCCAGAATATGTTTACATTTTTATTTATCGTTTTCCACCGATCATAGTTACTTTTTAAAAACCGCCTCATGTCTGGTTTATCAGCCACGTGGTACTGCCTAATAGTCCTACTTTTAAGACCTTCCTTTCTATCACATTTATTTTTAACTACGACAAAAACAGCTTCATGATCAGTAATACCATCTATTACTTCGGTTTCTCTATAGAGCTTATTTGGTTTCGCCAGCACCATGTCCAGGATATTATTCCCTCTAGTTGGTTCCATGACTTTCTGAATGGGTTTCCTAACGGGGAATCGAATACTTGTCCAATCGGATGAACAGGGCATATTTTTTCCACCCTACTGTGCTTCCTTTAGCAATGTATGCAGTCGTAAGTAAATTTGTCTTAATAATAATAGTAAATAAAAATTAAATTGTACTGAAAACAGTGGAGTGAGAATGATGTGAGCAAAGACAAGTATACGGTCAGGAATTGTTAGATCGATAGTTATTATTAATTTTTTTTAGTATACAATCTTCCTGTAACAGCTGCAGGTTGCCCCAGGACAAAGAGTACCTTAACAACAATTATGGATATAGATACGGCAGATAATGAGATCGTATGCGGTTAAGTGTAGACAAAATAGTGAGGCACTTCAAACATTTATTTCAGGTCCGCAAGCATGGTTCTTGAAGATCATGATGGAATTCTTGAGTGTGGTAATGGAGATGTTATACATGAAATGTCTATTCAGCCCAAAGAAATTGCAGAAGTTGATAAAAAGTTTAGGTACGTTTCCTCGAGAACCTAACATCAAACCGATTACAGAGATGGATGAGAGGTTATACTTTTGCTTATAGAACTCCACCGTTTTTTTTTCATAAATTCTTTTTTCCGCATCGACCTCTTCTGGATGGTTTTCGTTGGTCTCAAATCTAATTGTTGGATCAATGATGAAACCTTCAGAACAGGATTGAGACTAAACATGGGAGTAGGAACTTAAATTCGGGTGGCATATTATTATCAAATAAAACATTAAAAAAGCTGATGTGTGGGAGGAATATTGTAGACGGCATACTACGGCTTGGAGTACTATTAAGAGAGAGGTTTTATGTAGGGAAACAGGAAATTGTGTAAGAAAATAGTCCAAGGATTAACATACATGGACAAATTAACAGCAAGTGCAAAGTGTAGCGGCGAGATAAAATTGATAGAATTATGTGAAGTTTAGAAATAGACAATAAGGCGTGAGATATAAATAATGACAATAAGGCGTGAGATATTAAAAGGAAAAATGTGAGGGATAGTTTGGTGATTATAGAAGAACAAAACCATACGACAGGAATGTCAGTATTTTATGTAATAATGACGTGGAAGTGGTTACTAAAAGCCTGTGGAGAGAGAAGAAGTTACTGCTATTTATTTCTGAAAATAACATTGTAGTGGTCATTTCCCTGCATTCTTACTATACTTTCTGTGAATGTTTTATGATAACGTGCGCTGTGATAATTATATATCTGTGTGCATATATATGTACTGAGACATTATAAAGTTTAATCGGGTGATTTAAATTTTTATTCCAGAATTTGTATTGCATATAGCTTGGCAATATCAAACGCGTTTTGGACAGGAGATTGAGTTCAACATTTTAGGTATATTTTTAACTTCTCCATCAAGTTATATTTAGGTAAAAAGGAGGGCTAATTAATAATTATGTTTGTTTTTGTATATTTCTTACTTCATATATGTTCTACACCTTTTGACACTTTTAAGAACAAATCTTACGCGAGCATCACTAATTCCAGCTCATCCAAATTTATCTTTTTGCCAATTCAGCCAATTTTATTTTCTTCCTTTGTCCCTTCCATAAGATCTACTAATACTGTCTGAACTTTATCGATTGTTGGTTTGTTTTGTGAGTTGTTTCTAAAACATATTTCAGGTGTCATTCAATATCATACCCAGGTTATTAAAATTAACGTTTTTTGTTTGCAGGTTTCACTATCGAAGTGAGAGCGACCACATCCAGTTGAATGTAGCTGCAGTCATCATACTGAATTATTAGTGAACCAGATTTCAATAACACAGGATATAGTCCTTGTGATGCGCTCTAGCCGTACAGTAAACAGAAAGCAAAACATGTTTATCAAATGGATATTGGTACTATAATTCTCGTCAGTGCAGATATAAAGTATACTTATTACGTTCACAGAGAAATATAAGGTGTATTTGTTATTTAAATGAAGCGGAGAAATGCGTGCTCATCTTGCTCTGGTTTAAAAGGTGAATACATATCTTTTCAGGTGATAGAATGTAGGTGAAGGGATTTGCCGTAATTTGACCGAGTTTTTAAACTTTAACCTACAAGCTTCAGATATCATTCTTGAAGAACGAGTCCAATAAGCTTCCTTCTGACCAAGACAATTATTAGTGAATATGTTATGATATATAAACATATATATTGCATTTTATATAAACTAATTAGATTTCTAACATTGGCTTCAATGAGGATATTCAATTACAAGTGATAAGTGACAGGCTACTAAGACTAAAACATGGAAATTAAATTCATCAAACTACACAATAAAACACCAGACTGTGAAAGAATTTGCAGAAAAAGGATCTACGAGTGTCATGATCACGTAGACTAAGTTTTTATGTATTAGGGAATCATGTGATGTATATACGTGTGCCAAATCCATATCAAATACGCGACATTATGTGGTAGGAAGTGCGAGAGGTACAATGGACCAGAAGAACTCCTGGCTTACTCCACCTCCTCTTATGAACAGTAGTTGCTCACACTCACGCCCTCTATCAGAAGATTATATCAACACGGTGACATTGTGGGGTTTAACGCAGGCTCTGCTCATTCTTCTACTGTCTGCGGGTATCCTGGGAGCCAATCTACTTGTGATATTCGTCATCAACAGCAGAAGATACTCCAAGTACATACACGCTCAGGTAAGAACAACACAGGTTACTTTTGAGATAAATAATGCTATATGTTTAACTGGACCTTTGTCCTTAAGAGACTCTGGGGTGCCAGAATTTTGCCGTGGATAGATGCACTTATTAAACCTACATACCGTGAGAGAAATGACCGACGAGTTATTGCAATGAGGAAAATACTACTACTACTACTACTACTACTACTACTACTACTACTACTACTACTACTACTACTACTACTACTAATAATAATAATAATAATAATAATAATAATAATAATAATAATAATAATTCGTGGGACTAGGAATAGCGTGCTCGCCTTTCACCTGGAGTAAGGGCTGGTTCGGGGTCCACTCAGCCTACGTGATTGCAATTGAGCAGTAATCAGACGGTGAGATGGTGAGCCCGGTCTAGAAAGCTAACGATAACGGCTGACTACCCATGCGTCATGTCGTAATCTAATCTGCTGAGCAGCGGTCGATTGGTAGGCCAAGGCCCATATCAGGGCTGTAGCACCATGATGTATTTGTTTATTGTTACCCTGGTGCAGCTCTTGTATGGCAGACCCTCCGACATGTGTGGGCGGCGTCTGCCGTGTATAGATTTATATTTAGATTTTAGATTTAAATCCCCCGACTCGGCTGGGAATTGAACCTAGGACCCGGGAGACCACAGGCCAAGAAACTGATAACTCGACCATGGTGCTGGACACTGAGGAGATAACGGTTAAATTAGGAAATTAACTTGATGGATGGAGCTGTGTACATGGTCGGATCACATGAGGTGGATAAAGGAGGATGGGTTACCTACGAAATTAATGGACTCAGTCATAGAGGATAAGAAGGAGTCCAAGGCGATGGTTAGTTGTTAATGTTTGAAAGATAAGAAGTGTGGAACTAAATGAAGCCACAGTGCTGGTTGCAAATAGAGGATTGTGGACGCACTTAGTTAATTCACAGAGGCTTGCAGACTGAACTTTGTAAGGCGTGACAGTCTATAAATTTTGTATTATTAATTTAATTATAATTAATGTAATTATTAATAATTATTAATTATAATTAGTAATTCAACGTACATTTCAGTACCTGGTTAGATGGAGGAGAAGGTCTAAAGTCCTTCATCTTGCCAGGTAAAATAAAACATTACTTAATAAATCAGCCTTGTATGTCTACCACATCCACATCATGTAGCACAAATCAGAAGTGTGAATTAGATATCCCAATAAGCGAATATTGGTGGAAATCAATTAACCTAACATCAGTGTAAGGGTTAAATTATTTGACCGACAGCGTAGCAGCATGCTCACCGGGGTATTTTAGTTTTAAAATACAAACCTCGTACAGACGAAGACATTCACGTCCGCTGAATAGCAGAGTGAGTCTGTTTTGAATGAATGTACAAAACGATGAGAAACAGATTTCACATCAGTCGGGTGACTCTGCATTGTGGAATTCACAGATGTATTCTTCTCTTCCACCGCTTTTGGGTGTGACTTGTGACGCAATGTTGATTTAGCCATGTTTTCCGGCCAGATGCTCTTTCTGACGCCAACTTTATAATATGGAGAGATGTATTCACTACTGCGTGTTTCTGTGGTAAATAGTGTGGCGTATTGTGTGTGTATGTGAGAAGAACTCCCCTAATTAGTGGAACTGAGTTAAAATTCTTGACTAGGTCGGGAACTGAACCCGGGACCTTCTGAACAGAAGCTGTTGACGCTGACCGTTCAGTCAGGGAGCTGGTCAGTTCACTGATATGTGATCCTTGACGTTAGTACGTGAGGAATTTAATGTGATTTCAAATTACTGATTGTGGAAGCATGCAAGTTATTTACAGCATGTAGCCTACGTTACTGATATATTAAGCTCTCATTGGATGTCTATTATGGCACGACATTCAGGTACTGGGTTGCAATAGAATAATATATTCACAAACGAATTGATAGTAATTTATTGGAGTGATCTCTAGGTCTTGAAGATCTCAGAATTTGGCGGCAACAAAAGAACGTAGGAGCCAATTAGGAGGTCAAAGCTACAACTATTCTGCTATATTCACGAATCAGAACGCCCGTTTCGAAAGCTGTGCCAGACCCGATACTGGACTGGTATTTTACCCGTATAATTGATTTAAAGACCGAACTGCCACACACACAACCGGATAAAAAAGAATGTCCGGCTCTGTGGCTGTATGTTCAGTATCGATGATCCCCTGTGGGTGGGGGCGTTAGAATAACATCAACGGTATCCTCTGCCTGTCATAAGAGGCGACGAAAAGGAGCCCCAGGGGCTCTGAACTTGGGAGCGTGGGTTGGTGATCGCAGGGTCCGTAGCTGAGTTATGGCATTGTTTCCACTTACTTGTGCCAGGCTCCTCAATTTCATCTGCCTTGGTCAATGCTCGTTCTTTTCCGACCCCGACGGTATGAGGTATGAGAATTCTAGGAAGTCTTTAGTTTTAACGTCCTTCGTGGCTCTTGTATTTCTTTGGCCGATACCTTCATTTTTCGAAGTGTCGGATGCCTAGTTTTACTTCTTAAAACTAATCAACATCACCACCAGTATCGATGACTTCGATTCAGAGGGTCCCGCTTCGATTCCCGGCTGGTCGGAAATTTTAACTGTGTCTGGTTGATTCGCCTGACTAGGCGATTGAGTGTTGGTGTTTGTCTCAATACACACCTCCTCATATACACACAATACACCACACTACCAATCACCATAAAAATGCGCAATAGTGAATACACCTCTCCACATAAAGTTGGCGTCAGGAAGGCCATCCAGCCGTAAAACACGACCAACGCCATACATGCCACAAAGTTCACAACCGCGACCGTAGGAGAGTGTGGAATTAGCGATGGAAGAAAATTGAAATAACCAAGAAAATCTACGCCATTTCCTCATTCACGAGCACTTAGGAGTAAACTGCCATTGTTTATTACCTTACAGATTGGAATGCGATATGGCATGTTTCGTCACTCATATTCTTATTTCTGGGTGTTCTAATTTTTGTATCTGTTACTATATAATTTTATGCATCATGTCATATATTATAGTTCCATATTTATCATATTCACGGCAAACAGACAAAATGATATCGAAGTGGTTATCACAATTACATTTTCTTGTTTCAGCCACGTTACCTCTTGACCTCACTGGCCAGCAACGACTTTGCCATTGGTCTCTTTGTGACACCGTTCGGTTTCCTACCGGCTGTCTATCACTGTTGGCCTTACGGCGAGATATTCTGTCAGATCCAGGTACTGCATATTCTGTTACGTCTTTGTGGCATTTGTACTCTTTATTTTCATTTGTACTTGCATTTGTCTTGAATGACTATATTAATAATTAAAATTAATTTATTTTGTCCTCATGTATTTGTATGATAGCTAACTAACACCCTCTACGTGGGTGTGGTTCGATTTCCAACCAATTCGTGTGGGAAATGAAATATCACGTTTCTGTGGTTCTGTTACTGGGTACACTCTTTGATTCAAGGTTCTTTCACACCATTGGCGACAGGGCCTGCCAATAAAAGTTACACACATGTTCTATCAGAGTTCACTGTTATTTAACTAGAAATGGATTTCGCAACTTTTCTTTTTAATGTAGAATATGTCTTTTTCGAGGGCGTACTTGGTCAAAAGCGACACACGGACAGTGTTATCAACACCCATATAACGCATCATCATCATCATTGATAGTTCTGCCTTTCAGCTGCGACTGTGACCTCTATATCTGTCTTGTACCCTTTCCTTTTCTAATGTTCTCTAACAACTGGTATCTCCTCCTTTCCTTTCCTCGTTAACGTTTTACCATCTCCTCTATGCTGCTCGTAACATGTTGTAGATTATGTCCTAACCAATCATTTTTCTTTCCTATTACTTCCTCAGCCAAGAGTGTTTTCTTCGACCACGACCTCTACGACCATCAATTTTACCCTGCATGATCAATTACAGCTAGCATGCTTCTTTTTTTTTGCTAGGGACTTTACGTCGCACCGACACAGATAGGTCTTATGGCGACGATGGGATAGGAAAGGCCTAGGAGTTGGAAGGAAGCGGCCGTGGCCTTAATTAAGGTACAGCCCCAGCATTTTCCTGGTGTGAAAATGGGAAACCACGGAAAACCATCTTCAGGGCTGCCGATAGTGGGATTCGAACCTACTATCTCCCGGATGCAAGCTCACAGCGCGCGCGTCTACGCGCACGGCCAACTCGCCCGGTAGCATGCTTCTATCTTCTCCCACTCTCTTCTACACTTCCTAGTTCGTTATTCTATTTTCCCAGCTCACTCCTTCAATATTCTTCTCCAAATACAAGTCTCGAATGACTCTGTTCTTCTCTGTTCTTCCTTCCTCAACGTTCATGCTTGTGCACCGAATATTGAGCTATACTCCTTGCATTACACCGTACCAGTCTCTTCCTCAGATGCCGGGCTGAGTAGCTCAGAGGGTGGAGGCGCTGGTTTTCTGACCCCAACTTGACAGGTTTGATCCTGACTCAGTCCGGTGCTATTTGAAGGTGCCAGACTCGTTTCAATAGATTAACTAGCACGTAAAAGAACTCACGTGGGACACCTTCAGGCCCCAAGCCGTCTCCGAAAACGCTAAAAGTAGTTAGTGGGACGTAAAACCAATAACGTTATTATTAATTTATACCGATTCCCGCGTGATATTCGCTTATAAGCGTTTTCACTCCAACCACTACTATTTACAACAACTAAACGCGGCCAAGTATCTAAGGAATAAAACGAATCTGGAAATAAATTATCATGGCAGGAACAAAGTAATATTTTCGGGAGAGGTGCATTTATGTCCGCCTCTGTGGTGTAGTGGTTAGTGTGATTAACTGCCACCCCCGCAGGCCCGGGTTCGATTCCCGGCACTGCCACGAAATTTGAAAACCGGTACGAGGGCACTCAGCCTCGGGAGGTCAGCTGAGTAGAGGGGGGTTCGATTCCCACCTCAGCCATCCTGGAAGTGGTTTTCCGTGGTTCCCACTTCTCCTCCAGGCAAATGCCGGGATGGCCTAACTTAAGGCCATGCCCACTTCCTCCTCTCTTCCTCGTGTAACCCTTCCAAACTTCCAATCCCCTCACAAGGCTCCCGTTCAGCATAGCAGGTGAGGCCACCTGGGCGAGGTACTGGTCATCCTCCCCAGTTTTATCTCCCGACCCAGAGTCTGAAGCTCCAGGACACTGCCCTTGAGGCGGTAGAAGTGAGATCCCTCGCTGAGTCAGAGGGAAAAACCGACCCTGGAGAGTGAACAGATGATGAAGAAGAAGAAGAAGAGGTGCATTTATAAACTCTGAAAGAAACTTTCAGAGTTATTCCTTGCTACATAGGACACTAAACAGAATAAAAAATGGCCGCAACGTCACTTAGGCCTACATAGCGGTTCTGGACATGCCATTTTACAGGTGGTGGGCTCGAATTTCACTGTCCGTTGCTTCAAGTAAAAATCATACGCTATTTCATTTTTACTAGATAAGTGTACGGTCACTACCTTCCCAATCCTAGTCATTTCTCATTTTTCTGTCGCTGAAAATCTATGTCTTAGTTTGACGTTAAACCAGTTGAAAGTGAAAGACCTTGGTTATGGTCCCTGCAGCAAATGTAGAACCGTCAGTGGGATACACTTAACTTGGTAAACTCTTTGAAGATTAAAATTATTGTGTCCAACTTTCCAATACAAATATATATTTTAGTGGTTAAATTCTACATGAATGAAACACACCAGTTAGGGACATGTTTCGCCCTAGTTATGGGCATCTTCAGCCTATATTAATCCTAAGGTCAAGAATTAAAAATATAAACATTGGAACTTATAGTAAACTAAATACTAAATACAATTGTCTTATGCTATTTACACAGTTTACAATATATACAGTATGTACATAAGTGCATTAACCTTGCCAGAATTTATGCACAATGAATTACATTTTTTACAATGACCAGACCTCCAATTGCAGATTCGATTGATCACAACTTGAATTGGGGCTTCTCAATAGTATTGACTAGAATTTATCACTGCGTGAGTTGGGGTTTCTTCAGCTGTTATAGTCGCTTGAATCATAAGAATTTTTACAACACCGGAATCTTGGATAAAATCGTTGATATTCAATTTATAGTCCACATGTAGTTGGAAATGAAATCCATTCAAACGAAGACAACATTTGGGCCAAAAATAAATGAAATTTATATAAATGTAAATTTAAGAGGGCTTTCTTTTGTACGTTGCTTTAATTACATTTCTTATCCAAATCTCGTTGACCTTATTCTGAATTCTATTCGTATTATGAACAATGAAATTTGAATTAACTTATTTTATAATGACTAGAATTCCAATTGTGGATTGGATTGGTCAAGCGTGAATAGGGGTTTCTCAAAATGTATTGACTAGAATTTATCACTGCGTGAGTTGGGGTTTCATCAGCAGATATGGTCGCCTGAGTCGTAAGAAATTTTAACAATACCGGAACCTTGGTTAAAGTCGTTCATGTTAGGGTTTGAAACAATTTGAATATTCCTTTAGAAAGAAGCATGGTTATGTTTTAAGGCTGAAGCGTGTATAGGATACATATTGTTGATTTCAATCATTGTTTATCGGAATAAAAATTTTCCGTCATTCTTGTGGATAAACTTCCCATTGGTGCATATTCAATCTGGGAGGAATATGAGTTTTCTGTAACTGGATAAGAGATAAAACGGGGAATTAGAATTATGAATGTGGAACCCAATACGGCTGAAGATGCCCATAACTAGGGCGAAACATGTCCCTAACTGGTGTGTTTCATTCATGTAGAATTTAACCACTAAAATATATATTTGTATTGAAAAGGTGGACACAATAATTTCAATCTTGAAAGAATTTACTTATTGTATCTTCAATACGGAACAAAATGAGGTTAGTTACTTGTAACACTTAACTTGGACCAGTCTATAGTAAAGCATAACGCGTTGAACTTGATAGTGGAGGGCTCGAGCTCGAGTTTTAGTTGAACGGCTACGCAGTCAGACACTTCATTTCCTATGAACAAGGTTATAGGTAAAAGACCAGTATTAACAGATGTATTGGTGCCGACCTCAGCGGCGCAATCGATTAGTCTTTGTCCGTCTGCTCCCAAGATAGCGGGTTACTTCTCGGCTGAGATAGGTGGTATTTGAGAGAGTTTTAAATGTGTCAGGTCCGTGTAGTTGGCTTCCGACACCTTTAACATCTCCTCCGTAACGTTGAAGCTGTAACTGTTAAAATGGGAGTTATTCCGCTGATTTTGTCACATCCTACTGGGGCGCGAGGGCGAGGTGTGTTGTACACGAAGACTTGGCTCTGTTTTACGGCCGTATGCCCACAGTGACACCAACACTTTGTGAAGGAACACAATTTCACCCCTTCCAGTACCTGTTAAAATATCGACTTCAGTGTTATTACTGCTGATCGTCCTTACTCCTAAGCGAGAACTGTTGCACGATTTCGATACGTTTTGGTAGGTTCATCAAGATCATTATTAGCAACAAACATTGTTCCACTCGGCGAGTTAACTTCCTATACTGCGCGTCTTGTAGATGACCGCTTACGGCCCGCTTTTGTACAGATAATTAATGCAAGTGTATGTGTACCTCCTTTCTACTACAATAAAAATTGATGAGATATGAAAGATCAGAGTTTATTATTCCTTTTCCAGTTTTTATAATTTTGTCTTCGGTAAGATCAACATTAACAACGGTAGGGCGTAAAAATATGTAAATCCACAGCCTGTTTTCAGTCATTTGACCGGGTCAGGCATGGAATGAATGAAGCCCTCATCTAGCGGCGAGGATAGGAATTGTATTGGCTGGAGAAGCCAGACCAGTCGGATTCCTATGGGGAAATGATTAATGATTAACAGATGGAAAGATATTGGAAAGTGTTGCTGGAATGAAAGATGACAGGGAAAACTGAAGTATCCGGAGAAAAACCTGTCCCATCCCCGCTATGTCCAGCACAAAACTCACATGCAGTGACCGGAACTCAGCGGTGAGAGGGCTATGCGCTCCCGCCTGAGCCACGGAGGCTTTAACGGTAGGGTGTAGAAATTTTTTTAAAAATGAGGTCATATTTCCGTTATTATTCGTCGTGGAATTACTTGTACCGCGCATAAGATCAGAAATTTGATCTTTTTACAATTTCTGCTATTCAGCACTTCCCGATAAGACCGGCGCTTCAGAAATATTTGGAAATTCCATTTTAGACCTTGCCCTAAGCCACCATTTCATCTAATGTGAATAAGATGTAGTTTGGATTGAAGTGCCTTTTCCTCTGACCTCATGTATCGATTTTTATAATTCTGTTCACACATTTTAGCGTGATTCTCATACATACATACATAAGACATTGCGTTGCCTGCCTAATACGATGTAGGACCACGTCTTGTCTGCAGAAACCGGGCGAGTTGGCCGTGCGGTTAGGGGCGTGCAGCTGTGAGCTCACATCCGGGAGATAGTGGGTTCACATCCCAATGTCGGCAGCCCTGAAGATGGTTTTCCGTGGTTTCCCATTTTCACACCAGGCAAATACTGGGTCTGTACCTTAATTAAGACCATGGCCGCTTCCTTCCCATTCCTAGCCCTTTCCTGTCCCATCGTCACCATGACCCATTTGTGTCGGTGCGACGTAAAGCAAATAGAAAAAAAAGTCTGCAGAACCGTGGCCACTGGGCGTGACATTGTTTCAGTGATGTGGCGGAAGGTATCCTGGGGTATCTGGTAGCATGGTACCACAAGTACAACAGCATCTCCAAGTCGAACCAAAATTTTTGAAAAGGATTCATATCGAGGCTATTTGGGTCCACGGCATTAAAGCAGATTCACTATCATGTTCCTCAAAACCAATCCTTCACAATCCTAGTAGCGTGGCATGGCGCATTTTCCTTTTGGAAGTGGCCATCACCATCAGAGAACACTGTTCACATGAACGGATGGACTTGTTCCCCAGTAACGTCCAGATGTTGGACAGCTGTTAGAGATTCGTGTACCGGAATAATGGTCCGCAGTAACGTCCAGATATTGGACAGCTATTAGAGATTCGTGTACCGGAATGATGGGCCTCAGAGTGCCCCATGAAAACATCGCCCGGATTATAACACCTCCTCCACAAGCCTGTTTCCACTCGACTGTACAACCACATGCCATAGTCTACGATAGAAATCGGCGTACACCCACTCATCCGTCGACTTGGTGAACCAGGAATATGGATTCATCGGACCAGGCGACCATTTTCCAATCATTCACAATACAATGATGACGACTTTATGCCCACCTCATACGCTGCTTTTGGTTGAGCAGTCAGCATTGTGGTATGACTGTGTCGTCGGATCCGCAGTACCATGCGCAGCAGTGCTCGATAAACCGTGTGCAGGGAAATCTTGGCCTGGTCATCACCGCTTTATCTGTTGGTGATTTCTCGAACTGGGTCCCGCTGTCACTCTGAACAATGCATGACAGCATTTGCTGGCCTCTGGTATCATTAAGCCGCTGTCGGCATACGGTTGGACTACGTGTAGATGTTTGCCCATCGTTGCACCACCTTCGATATGTGCTCAGAACAGCAACACGAGAGCAGCCCACAAGTCACGTCGTTTCAGAGATGCTGGTACCAAGGCACCGTGCCATCACAATTTTTATTTGACCAAAATGCGGAAAGATTGGCTGCTTTTCCCATTTAGATGCCGGTGACACTTTAGACCTTCCATATACCATGCTACCAGTATGTTACACATTACTCTCCCCGTTCCAGACGTGTTAACTGTTCCTAGTTGGGGGAGGTCATAATGAAATGGCTCATGTGTGTATATACATACATACAAGCACGCATACAATGGACGGAAAGAGGTAACAATAATCACACTTCTTGACTTCAGCAGTGTTCTTTGACACGTTCCGTTCGAATGAAAGCGGTACACGAGCGGTGGTTGCACTATCAGATTATTTTCTTCTAGAGGAATCTGTGCGCTTTGTAAACTCCGGAGGACTTACTTTGAACTTAACGGAGACTATGTAGAAAAATGATATAGTTGTGTTTCACTTTCGCTCTGTAAAATAAACTGAAAAATTATCAAATTTTTTAAATTCACTCGGCAACATAATCGAAATCTTTTTAACCAAATTTAACTTAAATTATGTTTATTTTCCTTCGATAAATTGAGTTAATAATAATGACTTAGAGATGATAGGTACGGTCTACGGATATTTGAATACCCCTACAGGCAACACACGCACTGCTACACACGATCAAACTTGTTCACAGTATCATAGAACGACACTGATCCATGTTCACTGGCTGTTCTCGTATCTTGGCAAGTGTCTTTCAAATTACGACCGAAGTACCCGCCAGTAGCTTCATTTGTCAACTGGCTGGACGCCAGTTCCCGCTGCTCTCTTCAACGGTTCCTGCGGTACTGCAGCCTGGGCAACTTATTTATGCCAAGTGGGCCATAAATTTGTGAATGGATCCTTGGCGTTGTCAAGAAAAAGCAGAACTCTGTTTATATTATCTTCAGTGTTCGACTTCTCACCACAAACACTGAAGTTATTGTTCCACCGTCTTCCTAAGATGGGTTTTGCCGATTTGAAAATTGCTTCCATTACAAGAGTGCTGAGTATAATATATGATATGAGACCTACAGATCGGAACTTTGTTGAGGAAAAACTTGATTTGTGATGTTCGTTCCTCTTCGTACTAGTAATGGAGGGGAAGTAGGTTAAGAGATTGAATTATTTATCGTTAGGCACATGTTTAATCTAATGAGGATTGGGAATTAACTCTTAAGTCTGATTTGGATCAGATAAACAATAAATCTTTCAACTAGAATTATTTTGCGCTACTGATAAGACAAAAGAAATTTTTAATGTGTTTCTATTTTTTGAATAGGAGCAATTCAATTATTATTATTATTATTATTATTATTATTATTATTATTTTCTTTTTACATGCGAATGGACCACTAAGGATCACGCTACAACTTCATTTCTTTCTCTTCGTGCGGAGTTTTCTCTGTGTTCCTTCATGCGTTCGCTGGCCTGCTTCCGTTGTTCATCTGTCCAGGCTCTTCCGGTCTTCCTAGTTCTTCCTGCGGCTTGAACACCTTCCAAATTCTTCAGTGTGTTCCTAAACGTATTCCTTTCTAACAGCTGGTCTTCCAAGATGCTTAACCTTTCCATACCTTCTTCGTTTCCTTAATCCATGCTGTAGTGGTCTTTTTTCTCAAGAAGAAATCAAATATCTGTTTGGTTACTCTGTTTGCGTTATTATTATTATTATTATTATTATTATTATTATTATTATTATTATTATTATTATTATTACGCAATATTAGCGCGGGAGCTTAGCTGCTGGCTTCTCATCCGCACGACCGAGATTCGGGATGGAATTCTCGCTCGAAAGATTATGTTCCGTTAGGAAGGGCATCATGTCCTAAAATTAACACCTTGAATAAAACAACCTGAGTATTCCCCTGACTCTGCATGAAAGTGGGCAAGTAAGTTCGGAATTATTATTATTATTATTATTATTATTATTATTATTATTATTATTATTAAATTACCGAAGCCGGGCTGAGTGGCTCAGATGGTTGAAGCGCTGACCTTCTAACCCCAACTTGGCAAGTTCGATCCTGACTTATCCGATGGTATTTGAAGGGTGCTCAAATACGACAACGTCGTGTCGATAGATTTACTGGCACGTAAAAGAACTCCTGCGGGACAAAATTCTGGCATCACGGCATCTCCGAAAACATTCGAAAGTGGTTAATGGGACGTAAAAACTATATCATCATCATAATCTAAATTATCGAAAATGATTATCGAGTTAAACAAGTGGAAACAACGGTTGGAACGCATTCTTAACCGGGCGAGTTAGTTCACTGGTACGCATTCGAAGGTGGTGGGTTCGAACTTCGTTGTCGGCAGCTCTGGAGAAAGTTTTCCGTGGTTTCCTATTTTCACACTAGTAAAATCTGTGCCTTAATTTAGGTCACGGTCGGTATCTTCTCAGTGTTAGCCCTTTCCTCTCTCATTGTCACCGAATTCCAATATGAGTTAGTTCGGAGATGAATACAATTATGAATACATCAAAGCAAATTTGTAGTGTAATGTGACTGTTGATGTCGTGATCATAGGCAGGCTCTCCAGTTGTACGCCGAATTTGAATCACTGGCTTGTGCCTTTCCATTACAAATATGCTACGCGCATTGACTGGGATCTAAACCACAGCCGCCTTCGTGTGAAGCCTATAACGATGGCACTTGGCTATCACGCTCCCTCAAATGAAGCAGTTATCTTGTTGAGGGCACTATGTGAGGAGAAGAGATCGATCGAACTGGCCGGTAATGGCAAAGAAAGCAGAGGCAGATGTCGGAGAAGACGGTATTTTATGATTTAAATTTGGGTTCTGGCTGTGAGTTTGTATCCAAGAGATGGGAGTATCGAATCCCATTCTCGGCAGCTCTAAAGATGGTTTTCCGTGGTTTTCTTTTCTTCACTCTAAGAAGAATGCAGGGGCTGTACCGTTACTCAGGCCACAGTCGCTACTTTCCCAATCGTTAGCCTTTCCTAATTCTTGCACCATTCAGTGTGTTTGTGTGGAGTTAAGCCAGTCGGGGCTGTAGAAAGGATGGTCTAGTACCTCCAACTGGAAGCTTGGTAACAATTCGCGAGTGCTGTGCACCAATGCCAAACATATTCCCGTGACATGACATTCGGACTGTACACTTGAATAAGTTCCCGATACATTTCCGCTAATGATATGTGCCCTTCAAATTCAAGAACCGGATCACACTACGGATTTCCGCGTTTGACCATGCTTCCGCGCGCGCATCCCACTTTGAACTTAAATGCGAGGGATTGACGCTAAATATCCATCTTGTAACGGCTGCTTGAAAAAGCCGGGGTCTCCTACTTCGACTCTGGTGGAAAATTCGAGGAGGAAAGGGAATGTGTATCTCGTGTGAGCTCTTGTTACCTTGTTTTCTTGAAGGCCCGTCTATGGATAGATGGACGGAAGTGAAATTTAATGGTAACTGTGCTCGAATTAACAAGTCAATTTCCATCTTTCGTTAATCGGACGTGCTGTGGCTGTCAAATGGAATCAGGGTATTAGGGTGTTTGTCCGGGTAAGTATTTCGCAATTATTGGTGGTATCAAACAGATGGAAGTTTTCTTGTGGATCTTCTTGGTATAATTGATTTACACACTCTTCCAGAAGGCATTAAAATCATGTACAGCGGCCAGTCCAAATGGGGTGGGGAGGACTCATGACAGTTCTCTTACTAATATATTTATTTACCTGTTGTTTCTAATGTTGTTATACAAACCACACTCAAATACACTTCTCCATACGTCGGAACCAGTCACTGAACCAACTCTGCCACTTTTCTTCGGTTACATTTTTATACTTTTGATCCCATGCTTGCCAGAAGCTCCCCGTCGGATGCAAAACGCCGCCCTTTCAGCTTCATCTTCACTTCTAGGAAGAGTGCGAAGTCACATGGGGCCAGATCAGAAATGTATAGAGGGTGATCAAGCACAGTCAACCCTGATCTGGCAAGAAAATACATTGTTACATTAGCACGATGTGCTGGAGCATTGTCGTGATACAAGAGCCAAGTGTTGAGCCGTGACCTTGGACGGAGCTGCTTGAGAGCCTGGATGACCTGAGGTCGACAAGTCTCACTGTACCACTTCGCAGTAACTGTCCTTTTTGTTGTTAGCATAACCCGAGTCAGACTGACTCGTTTAGTGAAGAATCATCCTATTCTTCACTGACCTTGACTTACGCACAGTCACAGGAGTACTCTCATCTTCAAACAGCCACACCTTGTTCTGGGATTTTGTTGAGACATCGTAATAATAAAGCCCATTTTCGTCACCTGTAACGATGCTATTGACGTTACACGAAGTCCCATTTTCGAACTGTTTTAGCATTTTTCGGCACCATTTCACACGATATGCCCTTTCTTCCTCTGAAAGTGAATGGGGCACCCAAAGGAAACACACCTTTCTAACATGGAGATTGTCGTGTAGAATTGAATGAATAGCTGGTGCAGGGATGCGGAGGGTTTCTTCTACCTGCCAATATGTCAACCGCCTCTCTTGCTGCAACATTTTCCTCACAGCTTAAATGTTTTCCTCAGTCACTAATTCAGGTGGTCTCCCAGAACGATAATCCTCTTCAGCACACAAATTTCCCCTCTGGAACTCTTTGTACCAGCGCAAAATTGTTGTCCGATGTAGACAGTCTTTCCCCAGCACAGGAATAATTTCCTCCAGGCACTGGCCAACAGTTAATCCACGAGCAAAATTGTAGCGGATAATTGCACGATATTCAGCTTTAGACCACAATAACATCTTAACTTGCTTTCAATCCCACTGCTTAGTAACAACTGGTGTGAAGGTCGCGCCTTGCTGTCTTCTAGACCGGATTTCACCCCTTTGTTCATCCCTCACCATAATAGGGGTGTCCAGTCAACCGTTTTCGCGTATTGAAAAACTTTCCTAGTGCCCTTTGTATACTGTATATTTTCCTTACTTTCGTCAGTGCTTAATCAAGGTATAAGTGCCCGATGTTTCGTATGATTGTGTATTCAAGCTTACATATGTATAACTAGCAAGATACCCGTGCTTCGCTACGGTATAATAGTGAAATTTATAATTGAATGCTTATTGTTTTAGATATATAATCCGCCAAAATTCGCGATCCGACTCGTTTTCTGCAGGAATCCGCCAAAATTCGCGATCTGACTCGTTTTCTAATAGATTACGGCAAGTTTCCCCCCATTTTTCAATCTTTCTTTCCAGCAATCGATTTCGTACTTCCCGGAGTAGGTCCAGGTATTCCACCCGGTCAGTTGGGTCCCTAAATCTTTGCCATCATTTCCTATAATCATTTTTAATATGGATCAAATCCTTCAGGAGATCCGGCGTGGTGTCTTCTTGGGTGTCATGGCGGTACTGAACCCGCGGCCGGACTGCATTCTTAGTCACTACCCGTCCAGGACCCGTTTCCTGCACGGTCCGCACATTTGACGACGGTCCAGAACATTATTATTATTATTATTATTATTATTATTATTATTATTATTATTATTATTATTATTATTATTATTATTAGATGTTCTGGACCCCACAGCAAGATGCAAGACCGCTACTTGGCGGTAAATTGAATCTGCTGCCATTTTCATTTTTGACAATGTGACCAGCACCATTGTCGCTCGTAGGCAAGTGTGCGGGATTTCTGGCGATACGAATGACATACTTCCGTACATTATTGACCTTATTATAGAGGCGAACAATTTGACGGCCAATCTCATTCCTATCGTTTATTTCAAATGCGTTTAAATTGTTATTTATGTGCCAGGAGAATCTACTGTAATCAGAGAACGTTCTCCGAAGGTAAAGATGGCTGTTGAAACCGAACCCAGAAAAGATTAAAAATGATCGGTTTATGTTCAGAATAAGTACATCGAAAATCTACAGCCTGTTTCCAGTAATTCGACAGGGTCTGGAATGGAATGAATAAAGCCCTATCTAGTGGCGACAATAGGAATTGTACCGGCTGCCGAAGCACTCCTCTGGGGCAATGATCGATGAATGACAAATAAAATGAAATATTGGACACTGTTACTGGAATGAATGATGACAGGGAAAACCGGAGTAAACGGAGAAAAAACTGTCCCGCCTCCATTTTGTCCAGCACGAATGTCACATGGCGTGACCGGCATTTGAACCACGGAACCCAGCTGTGATAGGCCGGCGCGCTGCCGCCTGAGTAACGGAGGCTCCTTATAAGTATATTATGAACAGTAAAATAAATTGGTCTCACCTCCTTTTACACCGCACCGCCGTTAAGTTTATTTACAGCCTTCCCCCCCCAAAAATTAAAAGAAGGTGTGTTTCTTTATGTTTAAAGGAGATTCCAAACACCAATGTTCACGTCTATTACCTTCAGTTTTGAGATATATATATCCCCATAAAAATAATTCACTTTCTTTCACTTCCTTTCATACTCCTCCTTCCCGCCCAAGTGAATTTTCCGGCAATAAATACTAGTTTCTTTAATAGTAAAAGATCTTCTAAATACAAATTATCACGATTCTAACTTCTTCAGTTTTTGATTTATGTGCCCTCATGAAAGGAATTCAACACCTTTTCACTCCCGACCCCCAAGATGGTTTCCCACCCAAACGCGTTTTTCTTTGTTTTTAAAGGAGATCCAAATACCAATTTTCACGCCTGTATCAACTTTAGTTTTTAGATGTATGTATTCTCATACAATTAAGTCAATTAATTTTTCAATTCTTTCACCCCACCCTCCTTCATTGGATTTTCCGAGAATACGTGTTTCCTTACTTTTAAAGCAGATTCCAAATATCAAATTTCACGTCTGTAAGATCTTCATTTTTGAGATATCAGTAGCCTAATTAAAAGAATTCAACACCATTTTCAGTCATTTTTACCCCCCTCTACCCAAGTGTTTTTTTCCGGAAACTAAAAATACACGTTTCTTTATTTTTAATACAGATAAAAAAATACCATTTTCACTTCTGTAACATGTTGAGTTTTTTGAGATATACTGTACAAATTCTCATTTTAAAATGTCCCCCATTTTTAGTTCCCCTTGAGTGGAGTTTCCAAAAACAAATCACCTATGTTTCTTTACATTTACAGGAGATTCAAAATACCCACTTTTTACGTCTGTAACATTTTACGTATCTCAGATATTCTGTGGATATAATCTTTCAAAGAATTCAACCCAATATTTCACTCTTGCTTAGCCGCCATTAATTGGATTTTCCAAAAACAAAAAATACGTGTTTATTTTTAAAGGAGATCCTATATACAAACTTGCAGTTCTGTAATATCTTCAGTTTCTGAGATATATATATCCTCATTAAAGGCATTCAACCCATCATTCACACTTTTACACCCCTCCTATTGGGATTTACAGAAAACAAAAAAATACGTGTTCCTTTATTTTTAAAGGAGATTCTAAATACCAATTTTTACATCTGTAAACTTTTAAAATTTTAAGATGTAGACACACTCATTTTAAAAATTCACCCCCCTTTTCACCCCCCATTATTTGGATTTTCCAAAAACGAAAAAATACCTGTTTCTTTATTTTTAAAGTAGATCCCAAATACCAATTTTCAGGTCTGTAATATCTTCAGGTTCTGAAATATAAGTAGCCTCATTAAAGGCATTCAAACCTTTTTCACCCTTTTTCCACCCTTCCTATTGGGATTTTCCAAAAACAAAAAAAAATACGTGTTTCTTTATTTTTAAAAGAGCTCAAAAGTACCAATTTTCAGGTCTGCAATATCTTCAGTTTCTGAGATAGAAGTACTGGAATCCTGATTAAAGGCATTCAACGCCTTTTTCACCCTTTTTCACCTCTCCTATTGGGATTTTCTGAAAACAAAAAAATACGTATTTCTTTATTTTTAAAGAAGATGCTATATACCAATTTTAAATTTGTAAACTTTTAAAGTTTTGCGATATAGATACACTCATTTTAAAATTTCACCCCCGTTTTCACCCCCTTAGTGATGGAATATCCAAAACCCTCTCTTAGCGAGCACCTACATCTTAATATGAATATATCCTCAAAATTTCATTTCTTTATGTCCAGTAGTTTTGGCTCGGCGATGATGAATCCGTCAGTCAGTCAGTCAGTCAGTCAGTCAATCAGTCAGTCAGTCAGTCAGTCAGTCAGTCAGTCAGTCAGTCAGTCAGGACAAGTTCTTTTATATATATAGATGCCACTCTGCGCGTAAACGGCCTGAGAAGCTTATGGTGTCGGAATACTTCTGCTTCTCTCTGCTTTAGGAAACACCAGTCGATGTGTTATTTAGTTTCAACACTGCTCTCTGTTACGCAGACTTGCAGTCTCAGTCTGATGGCAGGCAGCCGCCTTTACATGGTGGTCAAAATCCTTGATTCGTAATCTATGATACTGTAGTAAGTTATCAATTGCAATGTGAGCATTTGTAATTTATTTGGATGGAGGAATAATGAAATGACATTGGGCATGAACATTAGTTTGAGACTGAAATCTGAGATCCCAGTATACTGTTTCATGGATGACGACGGTGGCGGCACCGGAACCTGACCTCCTCCATTTTCACGTGTTATCGCAACTTAGGCCAAGACATCAGTGAGCTGGATTCTGTTGTTTTATTTAACATCGATTTAATTCAGGATAGTTTTCGGTGACGCTGTTTGTGGAAATGTGTAGGACAGAGAATGTAATGGACGTGGTATTAATACAAGAATGTTTAACGCAAACATTTGCCAAGAAAGACATTTTAAGGGTCTTGAGTCTTGAAACCAACGTCTATGAATACCTACAACATAATTATAACTAACATCATGGTTATCATCATCATCAGTGATCACTGAGCCTTAAGACCACGCGCTGCCATAACAAGTTGCCTCCTTCTCTGCCAATCTAGTGCTTCTCTCTTCCAATATCCCGTGATGCCGAGATTATTTCGGTTTCCATAAAAGCTCATTCCCCTTCGCAGCCTTGGTCTAGCAAAAGGATGCATTATTTGTCGTATTCTCTCCACCACAACTCGGGCATCCTCACTACGTGGCCAGCACATTGGATTCGAATGTGGGCTTACAGCAACACAACCCGTACCGTACACTCAATTCTTTTCCTTTCATCAACTTCCTGCCCTTCCGATATATACTGTGATATATTTCTGTCAAAGATATCTCGTAATATATGACAAAGTGTATTGCTTTATCCTAAATTAATGTGAGGTTATGTCAATGATTGGTCGATATGAAATGAAATGTCGTATGGCTTTTAGTGCCGGGATATCCCAGGACGGGTTCGGCTGTCAGGTGCAGGTCTTTCTATTTGACACCTATAGGTGACCTGCGCGTCGTGATGATGAAGACAACACATACACCCAGCCCCCGTGCCATTGGAATTAACCAATTAAGGTTAAAATCCCCGACCCGGCCGGGAATCGAACCCGGGACCCTCTGAACCGAAGGCCAGTACGCTAACCTTTCAGCCAACGAGTCGGACATTGGTCGATATAAATTCATGGAAGTCCTCTTTTTCTTTTTGGCAGCGGTTTCATGTCGCACTAACGCATACAGGTTTTTAACAACCATGTGTAAGAAAGAGCTAAGACTGGGAAGGAAATAAAAACAGGAAAGATGTTGTTTTACGTGATTGTTGATATCGTGATCATAGCCATGGGACATCCAGTCTTACATGGAATCCAAGCCACTGGGACGTACTTTTCATTTCAGGAATCCCACTTGCGTTGGCCGGGATTCGAACCACAATGACCTTGGTGATAAGTCTGTGACAATAACAATCGGCTGTTATTAAAAGTTAGCGGCCGTGGCGTTAACTAAGATTCAGCCTTAGCATTTGCCTGGTGTGAAAATGATTAACCATGGAATAAATCATCTTCAGGACTGCCGATGGTGGGAGTCGAACAACCCATCTCCCGAAAGCAAACCTACAGTTGCATGGCCCGTGCCGCGCAGTGAACCCGCCCGGGCCAAGGAAGTCTGTAGTAAGCCGTGAGGTGTGAGAAATTCAGTTAGACTGTTTGTTAAAAATTTATTTCTTGAGCCGAAATTCCGCCCCCACCCATTTTCGTATAGAAATAGGACTCTGCTGCCAGAAATGTTCTGATTAGCTCAATCATTACGAAACAGCTTGTTCGCTGGGGATAATACGAGAGATGAACAGAACAGAACCCTGCTACTGGTTGAATTTTACGTGTCGTGTTTCGCTTCTCAACCGAGACAAACTACACCAAAGTTTCTACATTTCCGAAACTCAGGGGGATATAGGTTGGTCGCAAAACTTGTTGTTTATATTGCGGAAACTTGAAATGGCTCTTTCACGACTTTTGAGAGCAAATAAACTTACCATATATATCAAGTTTACGTCTTGCCGTGACCCCTACCGAGACGCGTTCATCTTCATGACTTCTCACTCGTAAGCTGCAAGGACGAAATGGATTACACGAGTTTTTTTTATATCTCAGCTACGACATTGAGTGATACCGACGTATGCTATGTGCTTGTTGTTCTTCTGGACATTTAGGTGACAAGATCGTGGCATTTTTCGCTATCCACACAGAAGGGCTCGGTCGGGAAACATGTTAGCTTATCATTCCTGTGGTATGGGTGTGTGTCGGGAGGGGGTGATTTTACAAACAAATCTTGTACCATTAACAAAAAGCATTAAGTCATGTCAAATCAGTATAAAATATTGGTCATAAATGGTTGGAAAATCATACATTTTAGGTCATAACCAATATTTCTTACCTTTGATGAGTGCTTTTGAAACCCTCTTGGTTCCCTTTTTCCTTTTGTGTGGGGCCGATGACCTAGATGTTAGGCCCCTTTAAACAACAATCATCATCATCATCATCATCATCATCATCATCATCATCAACATCCTTTTGTGTTGTAATTCACAACCGATACATGGTTATTTATTTATTTATTTATTTATTTATTTATTTATTTAGCGTATGGCCCATACAATCAAGTTGAGTTCAGAAATAAATTATATACATATTTACATAACAAGAAAACAATGAACAAGAAAAGTCTCCCTACAACTGAATGTCAAGATCATTGATCCACTGTATTGCTTCTGGAGTTGACATCAGAAAATCCACTTTGCTGCCTGTGTATGCCCGCGTTTCACACTCTCTGACAATATGATGTATGGTTTGTCGTGCAGCTCCACAGTCACACGCAGGTATCGGCAACTTGTTACATTTAAACAACATGTCTCTGCATCTACCATGGCCTGTTCTTATTCTGTTCAGAGCAGTTGGTAGTTGTAATCCACTTGGAAGTTTGGCATTCGAGAACATACTGTGCAGGTGTATCTCCGTTGCTGTTTCCCACCGTTTTTTCCACTCTGTAGTTGGGTTGTAGCCTCTAGCAACCATGTCTAAGGCGTTACGTAAAGTTGGATGGCGTGGACGTAATCTGTTTTGGTTGATAGTTCGTAGATCTTCATGTACAGGTAGATCGGGGTTCCTTAAGATTTTATTGAATTCCTTGATGAGAGCGGTGGATCTGCGTAAGTCAGATGGCATTATTCCAGACAGAAGCGGGAGCCAATGAGTTGGTGTAGATCGAATTGTCCCAGTTATTATGCGCATAGTGGAATTCAATTCAGTATCAATGAGTCTTGTGTGATGACTGTTCATCCATACTGGAGCACAGTACTCAGCACTTGAATACACCAAGCCTAAAGCTGAATTCCGTAAAACGCTTGCCGAAGAACCCCAGGTAGTTCCACAAAGCTTATGAATGATGTTACGTGTTTTCAGTTTCTGTGCAGAGTGCAGTAGATGCTGCTTGTAGGATAGTGTTCGATCCAAGGTTACTTCAAGATATTTTGGGTTCCAGCTGTGGTGAAGTATCCTGCCACAGAAACTTACGTTCAATTTAGTACTTGCTAAGTGATTGTTTAAATGGAAACAAGACACCTCCGTTTTATTGGTGTTGGGCTTAAGTCTCCAGTTCCTGAAGTAAGTTTCCAAAATGGACAAATCCCTTGTTAACATCTCTTAAGTTCTCTCCAGTTCTTTGTGTTGTACAGCTAATGCTATATCATCAGCGTAGCAGAATTTCCGTGATGTAACTTCAGGAAGATCAGATATATATAAGCTGAACAGGAGTGGCGATAGGACTGAACCTTGAGGCAAATCATTTTTAAGCTTCCTCTCCTTGCTCACATTGTTCCCGATAATAACCTGAAGCCTCCAATCACCCATGGAGCGTGCCTGCCTCTTACCCGGAGGCCCCGGGCTCGATTCCCGGCCAGGTCAGGGATTTTATACCTGGACCTGAGGGCTGGTTCGAGGTCCACTCAGCCTACGTGATTAGAATTGAGGAGCTATCTGACGGTGAGATAGCGGCCCCGGTCTAGAAAGCCAAGAATAACGGCTGAGAGGATTCTCCGTGTTGACCACACGACCCTCGCAATCTGCAGGCCTTCGGGCTGAGCAGCGGTCGCTTGGCAGGCCAAGGCCCTTCATGGGCTGTAGTGCCATGGGGTTTGGTTTGGTTTTTCCTATCACTCAACATATTGTTAAAAAGTCTTGCTATCTTTATGCATGGTATGACCCGGAGAAGTTTATAGATCATACCTTCCCTCCACACGGTATCAAATGCAGCAGTGAGATCAACAAAAGCAACAGATGTTTTCAATTTTCTTTGGAACCTCATTTCTGTGAATGTTGTAAGTGCGAAAACTTGATCACAACAGCTGCGACCTAGTCTGAAGCCTGCCTGATCCATGGGAGTGTGCTGTAAAATGGTGCTGCTTATTCTGTTAAATATGAGTCTTTCAAACAGTTTGTAGCAACAGCTGAGGAGGGCTATGGGTTTGCCAGGTTTTAAAATCGCAATTATCTTAGCTTTTTTGAACTCCAAAGGCATGTGCCCAGTTAGTAAGATGCCTGTGAAAAATGTTGCCAGCCATTTCTTCGCATTTTGTCCCAGAGTGATCAAGAACTCGGGATGAATTCCAACGAAACCAGGAGCTTTAAATGGTTTTACATCTTACAGTGCTGTATCAATCTCGGATGCTGTGAAGGGATTTGCATATTCTAAAGACTGAGGTGCTGTTGACTTCAAGACTTGAAGTTGTCGTCTAATATATTTGGTGTGTTTCTTGTCACCTAGAACTCGAGACGTTGCAATGAAATGAGAGGCAATTTGATTTGATGTAACTTCAGCCTGTTCTCTGCATACTGGTGGGCTTCCTCCTAATTTTCTGAGAAGACTCCAAGCTAGAGCGAGTAAAATCTATCCTTTCAACTGTTTCTATCCACTTATGCCTTCGTGATGAGCCCAGACTGGACAGAAGCTCGGTTGCTATGTTAGGATCTCCACATCATTGAAAGTCTTGATATAGTGCTTAACTTTCTTCATTCCATCCAGGGATATATTCTTTTCGGTAACCTCTTGGAATGAACTTCTTAGCTGTTTCTATAACTGCACCAGAAAAACGCCTATAGTTGTTATATTTAGGAGGAATCCATAGGATGCACTTATCAAGTTCTGCTGTGAAATTGGTCCAGTCAGCTTTACGAAAATTCCAACGCGAATGCGGTGTTGATCTAATTACAGGGATTGTGTTACCAATTTCAATTAGGATGGGCTTATGTTGGCTATGTGCAAATTCACCAATCACTTTTCTCGTGATGTTTTCAGGAAAACTACTTTCATTACAGCTTACAAAACAGAGGTCTGGATTTGTATTTTTGATCCATGCAGCTGATCTAAATGTGTCCTTGTCTTTAGCATCAAAAATTAAATGGAGGTTATTTTCCTCTGCCCATTTCACGAGCATTCTACAATTTTCATCATTTTTGGAGTACTTCCAGAGTCCATGGTGACTGTTAAAATCTCCAACATAAATTACAGGATGCTTTGCAATATGTAAGACATGTTGAGACAAGGGAATGTTAGGTGGTTTATATACATTTGTTATAGCAATGCCATGCAACTGTGTGACAACTGTATGTATATTTCCATCCGTATTTTCAGAAATACGCGAGGCTTCATTTATGTTGTTACGGATGTAGCCAAGAGAACACCATGCAAGATTTAAGAACATTATATAAACCTACTACAGAGTGAAATTATACTTATTCCAGTTCCTGTTACACGTTATACTTCAGAACGTTGCACCAACCTTTTTTAGACTGATATTTTATTTGTTCCAGTCCCTGTTTCACGTTATAATTCTGCAAGTTATACCAAACCAATTTCTAGAGTGATGTTTTACATGTTAGAGTCACTGTTTTGTGGAGCTCTTAAGCACTATATTAGAAAGTTGTACCAACCTCCCTCAGAGTGATATTTTTGTTCTAGTCACTGCTACGCGGCGCTCTCAGTCAACAAAGTGCTGTGATACTCATCTGTATGGCGATAGACCGCTACATGTGCATGCTGTATCCAGCGCGATACCACAGACATTCCAGTAAGAAGGTAAGTCAATTACCATTCGTTAAAAAAGACCATTATATAAAATGTTTATCGGCAGGTAGCATTGTGAGCAACATGAATATCCTTGATTGGATGGCCATTCTTCTACCTTGGACTGTTTCTGAATTGTGTAATGTCACTTATTTAGTTTATTCATCCCAACGAAGAGCCAAGCTGTTGGGAGGAATTTCACCTTCCAGTTTCTGCGATTGTTGGATATTTAATTTAACACTTGGGTGTAAAACTGCCCACAAGGCATCGAATATTAGATATTTCCTCCCGTATACTAGTTTCAATTTTGATTTATTAGAGTCGTTGGCCATTTTTCTTTGATCCCAGTTTTCGGGTTTCTTCCAAAATTTTCATTGCTACCAGTAACGCTCGCAAGGCACACGTAGTCCCCAGTGTAATTCACCCCTGCTGACAGAACCTTCACTTCACGATCAGTGGTGTATGCTGGGATCAAGACGTGTGCTACCACTAGACTTAGGTTACACCTCTTCGATGGTTCGTTTAGTGAACGTCAAGCATTCAGCGTTTTGAGCTGCAGCCAATAGCCAACGGAGAAGATTGTCAAGGCTACTTCACAAGCTATTGTCCTGGCCTCTGCTACTGCCAATGCTCAACCCCTGATCAGTGGAGATGGTAACCTAAGGTTTAGCAAATGAAAATCCGGCTTTGTGGCTAAATGGACAGAATGCTTGCCTTTAATCCGATGGCTGCGGTTCAATTTTCCGAATCAACCCCGTCATACTGTTAATTCCCCTGGCTTGGGGAGTGGGTATTTATGACGTCTTACCCATTTATTTTGTCATCGTTAGGTCACCACCAATCTTATACAGATGCCATACCCCATTATTATTATTATTATTATTATTATTATTATTATTATTATTATTATGATTATTAAATAAAAATGTTGAATTTTACAGTGGTCGTACCCATCCTTCACTGGTTAATTAGTTTCCTCGGGAAATTGGTGGTGGTGTCCGACCCATGATCACGGATGATTCCAACCAACAAAAGAGAACACTAAACCTGAAAGGTTGCATTTCATTTTAATCTTCCAATAAAAATAAAACTATATTGCTCCTATCACAGCAGCCCTGCAGTGTCTTCCTACAAGGATGTAGAAGTATTTTTTTCTTTTGCTAGTTCCTTTACGTCGCTCCGACACAGATATGTCTTATGGCGACGATGGGACAGGAAAGGGCTAGGAGTGGGAAGGAAGCGTCCGTGGCCTTAATTAAGGTACAGCCCCAGCATTTGTCTGGTGTGAAAATTGGAAACCACGGAAAACCATTTTCAGGGCTGCCGAGAGTGGGGTTCGAACCTACTATCTCCTGAATACTGGATACTGGCCGCACTTAAGCGACTGCAGCTATCGAGGTCAGTGATGTAGAAGTAAACGGAAGTGAAATACCAGCACTCTGTTATCTACATAAATAAGTCAGAAGTATGAGGTGAGGAAGTACATCCGATGAGTAACGCATGACAGCAGTGGCGATCTGCCGGACCGAAGGCTGGCACACCTATCACCCCCCACGGTTCCACTCCTATCCGATACACAGCAGCAAGCCGCGTGCGGTGAGTCGACGGGGGAGTGTCTGGGCTGCAAAATCAGTCTCCGATGCCTTGCTCTCAGAAATACGTGCGACGTTCTTTCTCACTGCTTTCAAGTTTTTTAAACGGAACAATGCGTCAGATGCTTACATTATAATGTGCTTTAGACTTCCATCATACTCAATTGAGGTTTGGGTTTCATTGATAACCTTGGTAGCCCTCAGAATACGTCACTGTTAACGATGTTGTCCGTTTCCTAACATGTGAACAAAATGTTGAACTTTCAGAAGATGCAGCCCCATTCGAGTCAGTTAATATTTGTATGAGAATGATTTGTACAACATATTAGAAATGATGTAATTATGGATGATTCTACTTTAGGGATCGTAACGCTACAGAAACATTCCTTGGACGAGGAAGTAACGCCAAGAAGTAGTGTCGGCCGATAATCTCTATTGTTAGCTCCATAAAACAGCAGTCATCATGACCATCGTAATCATCATCATCATCATCATCATCATCATCATCATCATCATCATCATCATCAAGACGCAATGTTTACCCCTCAAGCACAACGTAGCTGTGAGCTTGCATCCGGGAGATAGTGGGTTCTAACCCCTCTATGGGCAGCCCTGTATATGTTTTCCTGTGGTTTCCCATTTTCATACCAGGAAATGCTGGGACTGTATCTTAATTACGACCACGGCCGCTTCTCTCCCACTCATAGACCTTTCCTATCCCATCGTCGCCATGAGACCTATCTGTGTCGGTGCGACGTAAAGCAAATTTAAAAAAATGATAACGAAGATTCTAAGACATTTGTAAGATTAATAAGCGGCGTGATATTATTACTTTCGATGGATATCTAATCCGATTACTGTACGCCACTTTCTTCGAGTACTGTACATTATTATCTCCGACTGTATTTTTTTTTTTTTGTTATGTGCTTTACGTCGCACCGACACAGATAGGTCTTATGGCGACGATGGGATAGGAAAGGCCTAGGAGTTGGAAGGAAGCGGCCGTGGCCTTAATTATGGTACAGCCCCAGCATTTGCCTGGTGTGAAAATGGGAAACCACGGAAAACCATCTTCAGGGCTGCCGATAGTGGGATTCGAACCTACTATCTCCCGGATGCAAGCTCACAGCCGCGCGCCTCTACGCGCACGGCCAACTCGCCCGGTCGACTGTATTTTTAGTATCATTCTTATGTGCATGATGTGCGTTTTATAATAGATGTTCCATATTTTAACAAGAGCCATAAAAGCATCACTGCTAAATGTAACGAACGCTACATTAACTTCATATGATAATGTTATTTTTGTGCGGAGCAGGAAATGTCGCTGTCATAGCTAAATATATACAAGTCTGTGAGCCGCTAAAATAGTCACGAGAGAGCATTTGATAAAAGAATGGAGTTCCATACATCAGGTTACTCAGATTTGTCAAAATATTCTGGTACACTGTAAACAGTACGGCTGTGGACAGATTCGATAATATACCTGAAAAATGCCGGAACCTGTTGTTATAATTGGTTTATCTCCAGTGTTTGGATCACTTTGTACTCTTATGTGGGTAGGGAAATGCCTTACAGCCTGTCTTTCATTCTGTGACCAGTAGTAGTGTTTGTACGGCACCAAAAATTAGAGGTGAGGTACTGGCCAACAACTGGGTCAGAAAATCGAACACCGGGCGAGTTGGCCGTGCGGTTAGGGCCGCGCAGCTGTGGGCTTGCTTCCGGGAGATAGTGGGTTCGAACACCACTGTCGGCAGCCCTGAAGAAGGTTTTCCGTGGTCTCCCATTTTAACACCAGGCATATGCTGGGGCTGTACCTTAATTAAGGCCACGGCCGCTTCTTTCCAACTCCTAGACCTTTCCTATCCCATCGTCGCTATAAGACCTATCTGTGTTAGTGCGATGTAAAGCAACAAAAAAAGAAAAAAGAAAATCGAATGATAAATTAAATAGCGAGTGAGTGGCTGCGCGGTTTGCGTCAGTAGCTGTCAGCTTACATTCGGGAGATAGTGTGTTCAAAGCCCACTGTCGGCAGCCCTGACGATGATTTTTCTGTGGTTTCTCATTTTCATACCAGGCAAATTCTGGGACTGTACCTTAATTAAGGCCACGGTCACTCACATCCTACTCCTAGGCTTTTCCTACCCCATCGTCACTATAAGACCTATCTATGTCGGTGCGACGTAAAGCGAATTGTAAAAAGAAAACTTATAAGTTAATAAATACACATACATACATTATCATTATAGACCGTCATGCCTTTCAGCGTTCAGTCTGCAATCCCCTGTGAATTTACTAAACGTCGCCACAATCCTCTATTTGCAACTAGTGCTGTGGCCTCATTTAGTTCTACACCTCTTATCTTTAAATCGTTATAAACCGAGTCTAACCATCGTCGTCTTGGTCTCCCTCTTCTTCTCTTACCCTCCATAACAGAGTCCATTATTCTCCTAGCTAACTTATCCTTCTCCATTCGCCTCACATGACCCCACTACCAAAGCCGGTTTATGCGTACAGCTTCATCCATCGAGTTCTTTGCTAACTTAGCCTTTATCTCCTAATTCCCAGTACCCTGCTGCCATTGTTCCCACCTAATACTAATAATTTTTTGTTATTGCCTCAGCTACCGTGTTGCAGACATTCTGTTTGGTGCCATATAGGCTGCCTGTGTGTCAGTTTCTACGTTTAGTTTACTCTTTGAGGTGGCAAATAAACCAGAACTCTGTTGGGTGATATACGCTGCGATTCAATAAATGTTGTCCAGTAAACATCAATTGTATCACGAGGTATCATTTTACATGCCGACATCGTATGACATAAAGTACCGAATGGACTTTTTCAACCTTAAGAAATCCGACTACTTCTTCGGAATTTCAACCAGCGACTTTGGAATCCGGAGATGGATTGATACTATAATAATAATAATAATAATAATAATAATAATAATAATAATAATAATAATAATAATAATAATAATAATAATAATAATAATAATAATAATAATAGTAATTTCGTGTGGCTATTTCTAGCCGAATGCAGCCCTTGTAAGGCAGACCCTCCGATGAGGGTGGGCGGCATTTGCCATGTGTAGGTAACTGCGTGTTATTGTGGTGGAGGATAGTGTTATGTGTGGTGTGTGAGTTGCAGGGATGTTGGGGACATCACAAACACCCAGTCCCCGGGCCACTGGAATTAACCAAAGAAGGTTAAAATCCCCGAACCGGCCGGGAATCGAACCCGGGACCCTCTGAACCGAAGGCCAGTACGCTGACCATTCAGCCAACGAGTCGGACGATTGATACTAATAGGAGAAGTCCTCTCGTTTTAATTACTGCGTTGATGGGGTGAAAGTTCTTTATGGGGGGATCACTGCAAGTACCTAGGTGTTAATATAAGGAAAGATCTTCATTGGGGTAATCACATAAACGGGACTGTAAGTAAAAGGGTACAGATCTCTGCACATGGTTATGAGGGTACTTAGGGGTTGTAGTATGGATGTAAAGGAGAGGGCGTGTGAGTCTCTGGTAAGACCACAGTGTATGATACCCTCACCAGGATTACTTGATTCGAGAACTAGAAAAATCGAAAGGAAAGCAAAGGAAGTGATTTGTTCTGGGTGATTTCGGACAAAAGAGCAGCTCTACAAAAATGTAAAATATTGCGAAGTTCGGGCTGGGAAGATCTGGGAGAACGGAGACGAGCTGCTCGGTTATTTGTTATGCTCTGGGCTGTCAATGGAGAGATGGCGTGGGATGACAATAGTTAACGAATAAGTTTGAGTGGTGTTTCTAATAATAGGTAAGTTCACAATACGGAGATAAAGTTGGAATTCAAGAGGACAAACTGGGGCAAATATTCGTTTATAGGAAGAGATTGGAGGGATTGGAACACTTTACCAAGGGAGATGTTAAATAAATTTCCAAATTATTTGCAATTATTTAAGAGAAGACTACGTAAACTACAGATAGGGAATATGACACCTGGGTGACTGCCCTGAACGCAGATCAGTGGTGACTGATTTTGATTTTGACACACAGGGAGCTACTTATAGATTATGAGTGGGGTTATGCAGCATGTTTTCCTATTTCTTCTTGTCTTCTTGACATTACTTGTACATTGGACTGCTTCTCCTGTACACACGCTCCGGGAATAAATGAAAACGTCGTATATGATCGACGGGATGAAATTTCGTTATCAGAGGATTCTTGTCGACATGATGGTAAGAAAGGAATAACATTCACAACACAACCATACACTTCAAGGGGCTCTCCAGAATTTTTTCGACTACTTCTAATACACGGAGAGGCAGCGAAAATGTACAGCACTATATAAGGGTTGTCAGACTGTCCGCAATCCATTGATAGACTCACCGGTAAGCTGCAGTACCGCGGGCGGGCGTTCAGTTTCATTGCGGCAGGGCTAAGTTATTAGCTAAGTTGACCCAACCGTGCGATTTGAATCCCACTATGGTCAGCTGGATGAAGTGGGCTTCGAGAAGAAGAGTATTTATGCTATTTGCTTTACGTCGCACCGACACAGGTAGGTCTTACGGCGACGATGGGACAGAAAAGGCCTAGGAATGGGAAGCAAGCGACCTTAATTACGGTACAACCCCAGAATTTGCCTGGTATGAAAATGGGAAACCACGGAAAACCACCTTCAGGGCTGTCGGCAGTGGGATTCGAACCCACTATCTCCCGGATGCGAGATCACAGCTGCGTGCCCCTAACCGCACGGCCAACTCGCCCGGTAGAGTATTTATGAACCTACAGTCCCGTATTATAAAGAAAATTATGGACTATTACGGGGTTAATGGTGAGACCAAGAGAGTCCAAGAAATGATTTCGTAATTCGTATCCGAGTTTTGGACTTCATTAGGCACAAAAAAACGTCTGTTGAAAAAATATAGTGATAGCTGCCATCCGTGGTTCAATATTCATTTTAAGAAATCATTTATACGTCAATAGTATCGTGTGTTGAGTACTTTTTGTTAACTTGCTTCTTAGTTCCTTTTTCTGTTTTATGTCAAAGGTTTTTCATATTCCTATAGTTTTTATTACATTGTAAATTATACAACCCCTTAAACAGTGATGATACACAATTAAGCATACATTTTTCTGGAGGCAATCCAATGATTAGGGAAGTTGTAAAATAAAAATAAAATAATTAATGTTGAATACTAATTTACCTAGACAGATCTTATCTTTCCCATAGGCAACTATTGAAAATGATGTCATCATTCTTGATACAAACGTTTCATAAAACATTCCGAAACACTATTTCCGCCTTTGAAATCAGTTGTCTGATTTCATTTCTCAAGGATTCAAGAAGACGTTCCGGTTTCTGTTTTCATGTTCCCCATTAATAAAAATCACAGACACTTACGTTTACAAACGGTTCTATCATAGGATTTTTTTCTTTAAGATGGAATGCCTCAAGTAGAAATATTCATTTTACTGTACGTCACTGTACTGATAGTTATCACAACTAACATTCACCAATAAATGCAACACTAATAACGCTGATAATATGAGCACAATAAAAATTCCACTCGTAAACTAATAAATCATTTCGTACGCTTACCGCTAACCATGCTCGTTACGCTGCCCGACCGTGCATTCTGTCCGCACCACTTGGGAACAAAGCAAGCAATTTCCCGGTCAACCTATGCGGCAGCACCGGCTAAAGTATCGGTAATTTTTGTTGTCTCTCCCTGTGCTGCTATTACTACTGCTACTACCACTACTGGCAATACGTTGTTTTATTACACTAATTATGTAATAAGTAGGGAGCGGATTTTTATGTGGTAAAAAATTGAAAAATATTTATTTTTTATGTGCTGAAAAACTTTAAAATATGTGATAAAAAATTGAAATTATTTTCCTTTAAATATCACATAACTACTCGCGCTCAAGAAATAAATAAGTATAATGTTTTGTATTAGAATATGGTGCTACCAAACGTGCTCCTTAAGGCAAAATGGTGTCTGTGTATGGAAACGTGCTGTATGGTATATTAATTTTTGATATGCCAGAGTAGATATTATGAATGTTTTTTTTTAAAGGTAATGTTTTGTTTAAATATGGCAATAGCAACCTATCATCTTTGAAAAAATAGTACCAGTTCGTACTCACCCATCACACGCTGGAATATTAGTTGCTAGAAGTAGTCTCAGAATTGCAGTGAACAACAAGGGTCATCTCCAATTTGTCCACCACAAATGCATGGCGATTATCTCTAAAGAACGCCTTATACTGCGAAAACGATCGCTCCACATCACAGGAAGTCAGACGAGCATAGTTAAAGAGAGGAATGTCACCAACAATAACGCCATCAATTTCGCCAACATGAGCACCGTCTAATACATTAGAAATTTGGCACATTGTTTGAAATCCTTTGTTTTTCCTGAACAAATTTTGATATTTGACCTTTAACAGTCCCTGTACCTGCGAAGCCGGGAGTGAATCTAATTTATTTTCAACAGCGCGCACTTCCTTCACTGTTTCGGACAACAGGTTAGTGGATTTTTCAAGTATGTCTATAGTTTTACACAAGAAGCTTAGATTGGCAGATATAAACGCCAAATCATTTTTCAAAGAGCTGTCTTTTAGTATCTCTTGAAGAATCTCAATTGACGACGCGTCGTTTTTATCTAGCACGTTCACAACGGATGCAAAAGTTTCGAAATTGTCTGCGTAGTATACCACAGCGCTAAGCCAGGTACCCCACCGCGTAACAGTAGGCAGAGGAGGAAGCGCAAGATCCGGGTTTTTCTCTTTAAAGAGATCGATTCTTGAGGGTGCTTTTACGAAGACTTTTTTGCCATTAGACACTAATTTATCCACTTGAGGATACTGAGCCCGCACAGTTTCACATAACCTGTGTAGAGCATGAACAACGCAAGTTACGTGTATCATTTTCGGAAAGCTCACAGAAAGGCCTTCGGCTGCCTTTTTCATGTAAGCTGCACTGTCAGTAAGGAAAAGCAATACATGATCGTATTTTATACCTTTTGGCCAAAGTAAGTGCATGGCCTCATTGAATAACCTAGCTACAGTGACATGGTTTGCAGGAAGCATTTCTTTACACGCTAACAAATGAGAATGTTCGCAAGCAGTTTTGTCATTCTTCAACACACCAACTACAACATTTCCTACTTTTCTGCCACTTGAATCAGTGGTTTCGTCAATGTTCACCCACAGTTTTTCGCTATCACATACTGCCCGAATTCTCTGTAAAGTTTCTTCGTAACATTTTGGGAGATAATTTTTCGTTAATGTGGATTCGTCTGGAGGCTCAAAATTAATGTACTTTGTTAGCAAATTTCTCAGTCCCGGATTACTTATTTTACCAAGAGGAATGTCGGCGCAAACAAATGCTCTGCACACATCTAAATAATACTGGGAATATTTAGATGGGCCTGCATTTGAAGTAGCTGGTTCAGCTATTAGTAATTGTCGCGAACGCACACGCGAAGCAGCCGCAGTATGCTTATTTGCAGACAAATGCTGGGTTACTTGAGAACGTTGATCTGCACGTACTGTTTTACCACACGGTTGGCAAAATAATACTTTTTCATCGGTAGTGAAAATGCTTTTAAATTCCACTACATATTGTTGAAGACGCGATCTTGTACTCGACTTCTCTTTTGGCATTATTTTGCAGGTTACGACACACGCATTAACGGTGAATCACTGTTTCAATAAAAAGAATAGCAGCGGACACTGAAGGAAATATTTCTTATAAATCCATACAAAATCACACGACCACGGGAATGATATATGGACCCGAACAGCTAACCTTACTCTTAGGAGTGATGAAATTCCACTATCTAATGGTGGGGCAATATTCTTTCGAGTCTCCTATGTCGTAACGGTATTACGTCACCTTATCTCTCCGTGATTGCCTTTCTCTGATATTCTATAAACAAAACCCGAGAGGGCTGACTTATAAAGAGTTGGAATGACATCATGCAAGGAAACATCTTGTGCAGCAAATCAAATCACTGTCTAAATGTAACGACGTAGCCAGTGACCAGCAAGTTTTAGAACTTATGGAGGGAAGTCCATAAATAGCCGAAACATTCAGATACATTATGTTAAATACACTGTTAAAAACAATACCGTAATCTTAAAATGAAAATATGAGCATTATTTTATAACACAGAAGCATTTTCAATTTTATTGATCAACAAATATTGCCGATTTATGTGCTTATTATAGATTTTCTTAAAATATGTTTTTACATTTAAAAAATGTGAAAATATGTGTTTTTATGTGAAATAGGATTCAGTTTTTACACTTGGGGATGCACAATAGGAACAATGAACTTCGTAACTTGCGTTAAAACTTACGCAAGCAAAATATGTAATTACATAAAAATCCGCTCCCTAGTAATAAGCATGAAACGTTAATAATAATGTTACTGGTGAATCCAGTGACCGCAGAAATTGCTGGGATAAGCTGAAGAAAGACGAGGCGGTATTACCTTCGGAAATTTTGTCCCACAGGTGTTCTTTTATGTACCGATAATTCTATCGACACGATGCTCGCATGTTTGAGTACCTTCAAATATCACAGGACAGACCTTACATTTACGTTTGAACTTCTCAGTCCAGCAATACGAATTAACATACATTCCTCTTCTTAAATCCAGAACACTTTTCCTGAATATGGTAGATATGAGACGAATTAGAATATAACTGTTAATCTACGAGGGCTGATCAACAAAGACTGAGACTGATATTTTTCACAGATGTTTATAATTCCATTTCAATGTTTACATGATATTTTTCAAAGTAGTCCCCTCCTACTTCAATGCACATTTTATAACGTCTCTGCCAGTCCTTGAACAAATGCTTCAGACCGTTCTTTGTCAGGTCCTTGAGAATCGCCTCACTTTTTTTGAGCACTTTAGTGATGGGAAAAAATCACAGGGTGCAAGATTAGGGCTGGATGCGGTACACAGGTAATGTTGAATCGAGCCAGAAACTGCATGACTTGATTTGCGACGTGAGGCCGTGCATTGTCATGATGAAGTCGCCACCCAGTCCGAGAAAACTCTGGTCGTTTCTTTGCGATGTGCTTCCTTAGTGTAGCCAATACTGCCGTGTAGTATGCTGCTGTAACAGTACTGCAACTCTCGTGTCACCTCCATTGTCTGGTATGCAAAATGCACGCAGTGTCTACACAATAGAGCATTGCTACCAACCTATCGATACGAGAGTACTGCCGCCTACGGACATTATACATAAAAACCGGCTCTTTTCATATATTTATGTTACAGATAGGAGACTATCACGGAAGCTACAGGAAAAGATCAGTCTCAATATTTGTTGATCAGCCTACTTAGATCTAATGAACGGAATGTCCGGAGACGTCCTACAATCCTGCATCTCGTGTGGTAAATTCTGTTGGACGTGCTGCCTTCTGTTACATACCATACTTTCGTGTTTTAAATTGACGGTGCTCTAGTAAAAAATAGAGCGGACGGTGAGGCGAAGAGCAAATAGTTATACATTTTAATGGAGCGAATATATTACACTATGCTAACAGGAATATGTATTCACAATAAAAGAGAACAGTGTAGGACCGGCGGCAGCTATGTCCGGACATTTTAGCCTTTTGCAAAATTTCCGAAGGCGAAAGAACTTATGTGTGTGTGTTTGTCTTGAATCCTCTTTCTAGTGAACTATATGCCCTATAATATGAGTGCGTGCAGTTTTCGACTTTCCTTGTGTGAACACGCGTGTGCATTAATATTGAAGACGTCCCTCCTAAGAATCAGGTAAATCATTTACATTTTACAGTTATGTGCGTAGTAGCGTAACCAAAGTAATTACAGAGTTTTGATTTAAAACTGAAGTCAGTGTTCGTAGGGTGAAGTGTATTTCATCAGCGCGTGTTTCGGCGAAGACCGGACAGTGCTATGTCGGGTAGAGTCGGATACAGACATTCATTTTCTGCTCTTACAGGTCTTGTCATGGAAGAGAAATCGAAAGAAGAATGAAACAGAAAGGACAGATGGTTGGAAGAAAATAAGAAATTTGTTCGTTTTATCTCGGAAAGCAAGTGTCAGAGAGGTGGGTTTAACAACCCACAGTGATGACAGAGAACTGTTATCCTTCAAGCTGCTAGGCCATGGTAGCACGCTGAGGCGTGTCACCGTTTCACGTGCTGTGTGGTAGGCTTTGTTATAAAAGTCTGATCTCGCTCTGTAAACAGTGGCTCAGAAAATTATTGGTCTGTTGCATGTGAGAGTGGGGAACGAGAGTAAAATTTAATAATATGTGAACATACATTATACTCCTAGATTATTCATTATATTACCATAATATCTAGGATCTAGGATGTGAGCAAACGTCATATTTTCTAAGTAAATAAAAGAAAAAGTACGTATGGAAACAAGCAAGTCTTAATCTCAACCACATAAAGTATTGGTCAGCACAAAAATAATGACATTTCTGAAATGTTATCGTTCTGTTACTTAATAGGGCCTTCTTTCCTCTTTATAATTAACTAGCAAGATACCCGTGCTTCGCTACGGTATTATACTGAAATTTATAATTAAATGCTTATTGTTTTATATAAAATCCGCCGAAATTCGCGATCTGACTCGTTTTCTGAGAGAATCCGCCAACTTTCGCGATCTGACTCGTTTTCTAATAGATTACGGCAAGTTTCCTTTCATTTTTCAATCTTTCTATCCAGCAATCGATTTCGTACTTCCCGGGCTAGATCCAGGTATTCCACCCGGTCAGTTGGGTCCCTAAACCTTTGCCATCTTTTCCTATAAGCATTTTTAATATATATCAAATCCTTCAGGAGATCCGGCGTGGTGTCGTCTTGGGTGCCTTAGCGATACTGAACCCGCGGCCGGACTGCATTCTTAGTCATTACCCGCCCCGTCCAGGACCCGTTTCAAGCGCAGTCCGCACATTTGACGACGGTCCAGAACATTATTATTATTATTATTATTATTATTATTATTATTATTATTATTATTATTATTATTATTACAATTAGGGTGGGTGATATCAGTTGGATTTAGGATATTATTATTATTATTATTATTATTATTATTATTATTATTATTATTATTATTATTATTATTATTATTATTATTATTATTATTATTATTATTATTATTATTATTATTATAGATGTTTTGGACCCCACAGCAAGATGCAAGACCGCTACTTGCCGGTAAATTACATCTGCTGCCATTGTCATTGTTGACAATGTGACCAGTACCATTATCGCGCGTAGGCAAGTGTGCGGGATTTCTGGCGATACGAATGACATACTGTACTTCCGTGCATTATTGACCTTATTATAGAGGTGAACAATTGGACGGTCAATCTGATTCCCATCCTTTATATCAAATGTGTTTAAATTTTTATTTATATGCCAGGAGAATCTACTGTAATCTAAGAACGTTCTCCAAAGGAAAAGATGGCTCTTATAAACGAACCCAGGAAAGATTAAAAATGATCAGTTTATGATCAGAATAAGTACATCGAAAATGTACAGCCTGTTTCCAGTAATTCGACAGGGTCAGGAATGGAATGAATAAAGCTCCCATCTAGCGGCGACAATAAGAATTGTGCCGGCTGCCGAAGCCTGTCGCACTCCTCTGGGGCAATGATTAATGAATGACAATTGAAATGAAATGATATTGGACAATGTTGCTGGAATGAATGATGACAGGGAAAACCGGGGTATCCGGAAAAAATCCTGTCTCGCCTCCGTTTTGTCCAGCACGAATGTCACAAGGAGTGACCGGGATTTGAACCACGGAACCCCGCTATGACAGGTCGGCGCGCTGCCGCCTGAGCAACGGAGGCTCCTTATAAGTACATTATGAACAGTAAAATCAATTGGTCTCACCTCCTTTTACCCCCACCGCCGTTAAGTTTATTTACAGCCCCCCCCCCCCAAAAATTAAAAGAAGGCGTGTTTCTTTATGTTTAAAGGAGATTCCAAACACCAATGTTCACGTCTATTACCTTCAGTTTTGAGACATATGTATCCCCATACAAATAATTCACTTTCATTCCTTTCATAATCCCCCCCCCCCAAGTGAATTTTCCGGCAGAAAGTACTTGTTTCATTAATAGTAAAGGATCTTCTAAATACAAATTATCACGACTCTAACTTCTTCAGGTTTTGATTTATGTGTCCTCATGAAAGGAATTCAACTCCTTTTCACTCCCGCCCCCCAAGATGGTTTCCCCCCCAAAACGCGTTTTACTTTGTTTTTAAAGGGGATCCAAATACCAATTTTCACGTCTGTAACAACTTTAGTTTTTATTACATTTATGTATTCTCATACAATTAAGTCAATTAATTTTTCAATTCTTTCACTCCCCTCCCCTTCATTGGATTTTCCGAGAATACGTGATTCTTTACTTTTAAAGCAGATTCCAATAATATAAAATTTTACGTCTGTAACATTATCATTTTTGAGATACCAGTAGCCTAATAAAAATAATTCAACATTTTCAGTCCCACTCCCGCCAAGTGGTATTTCCGAAAACTAAAAATACACCACGTTTCTTTATTTTATAGAGATAAAACATACCGTTTTCACTACTGTAACATGTTAAGTTTTTTGAGATATACTGTATAAATTCTCATTTTAAATTTCACCCCCTTTGTAGTTCCCCATAAGAGGAGTTTCCAAAAAACAAATCACCTATGTTTCTTTACATTTACAGGAGATTCCAATTACCACTTTTTACGTCTGTAACATTTTACGTTTCTCAGATATTCTGTAGATATAGTCTTTCAAAAAATTCACCCCAATTTGTCACTCCTGTTTAACCACCATTAATTGGATTTTCCAAAAACAAAAAAATACGTGTTTCTTTTTTAAAGGAGATCCCATATAGTAATTTTCAGTTCTGTAATTTCTTCAGTTTATGAGATATATGTATCCTCATTAAAGACATTCAACCCATTATTCACCCTTTTACACCCCTCCTATTGGGATTTACAGAAAACAAAAAAATACATGTTCCTTTATTTTTAAAGGAGATTCTAAATATAAATTTATACATGTGCAAACTTTGAAAGTTTTGAATTATAGATACACTCATTTTAAAAACCACCCCCTTTTCAACCCCCCCAGTATTTGGATTTACCAAGAGCAAAAAAAAAGTGTTTCTTTATTTTTAAAAGGTGATCCCAAATACCAATTATCAGGTCTGTAATATCTTCATTTTCTGAGATATAAGTATCCTCATTAAAGGCATTCAACCCCTTTTTCACCCCTCCTAGTGGGATTATCCGAAAACAAAAAAATAAATGTTGCTTTATTTTTAAAGGAAATTCTAAATACCAGTTTTTACATCTGTAAACTTTTAAAGTTTTAAGATGTAGATACACTCATTTTAAAAATTCGCCCCCCTTTTCACCCCCCATTATTTGGATTTTCCAAAAACGAAAAAATCTGTTTCTTTATACCAATTTTCAGGTCTGTAATATCTCCAGGTTCTGAAATATAAGTTGCCTCATTAAAGGCATTCAACCAATTTTCACACTTTTCCACCCTTCCTATTGGGATTTTCCAAGAACAAAAGAAAAAGTGTTTCTTTATTTTTAAAGGAGATTCTAAATACCAATTATTACACCTATAAACTTTAAAAATTTTGAGAAATAGATACACTAATTTTAATATTTCACCCCCTTTTCACTCCCCCCATTAATTGGATTTTTTAAAACAAAAATACGCGTTTTTTAATTTTTAGAGGAGATCCCAAATACCAATTTTCAGGTCTGTAACATCTTCAGTTTCTGAGATATAAGTATCCTCATTAAAGCAATTCAACCCTTTTTTCACCCCTCCTATTGGGATTTTCCGAAAACAAAAAATACGTGTTTCTTTATTTTTAATGAGAATTCTAAATACCAACTTTTAGATCTATAAACTTTCAAAGTTTTGCGATATAGATACACTCATTTTTAAAATTCATCCTCATTTTCACCCTCCCATTAATTGGATTTTCCAAAAAAATCCGTGTTTCTTTATTTTTAAAAGAGATCAAAAGTACCAATTTTCAGGTCTGTAATATCTTCAGTTTTTGAGATGTAAGTACCGGTATCCTGATTAAAGTCATTCAACTCATTTTCACCCTTTTTCAGTCCTCCTATTGGGATTTTCCAAAAACAAAAAATAGTGTTTCCTTATTTTTAAAGATGATTCTAAATACCAATTTTTACATCTGTAAACTTTTAAAGTTTTGAGATATAGACACACATTTTAAAATTTTACTCACCTTTTCACCCCTTTAGCGACGTAATATCCAAAAATCCTCTCTTAGCGAGCACCTACATCTTAATATGAATGTATCCCCAAAATTTCATTTCTTTATGTCCAGTAGTTTTGGCTCGGCGATGATGAATCAGTCAGTCTGTCAGGACAGGTTGTTTTATATATATAGACTAGCAATTATCCGCGGCTTCGCTCGCGTGGATTTCGTAATTTGTCAAAGTAAACGTTCCTCGGCATTGTACTAAGATATTATCTGAAAATTCCTAAAGTATAAAAACTCACCCAAAAATTTAATTTCATTTACCCCAGAAATTCCTTGTAAACCATGTTTGTGGTATTAACTTTTGGGGCTAAGACAATCATGCGACATAGAACTGCACATGTGAGAAACAGTCTTCTCTCAAGTCGAAAAAATAAATACATGTTTCTTTATTTTTTAAGGAGATTCAAAATACCTATTCATACATCTGTACCATCTTCGATTTTTGAGATACATAAGTATCCCCATGAAAGGAATTCAATCCCTTGATCAGTCCTTCCCCTACCGCTATCCCCATCTAAGTGTATTTTCGGAGAACAAAAATATGTGTTCCTTTATTTTTAAAGGAGATTCCCAATACCAATTTTCATGTCTGTAACAACTTCAGTTTTTACGATATAAGTAACCTCGCAAAAAATAATTCAACTACTTTTTCACTTCTTTTCGTACCCCGTTAAGTGCGTTCTCCGAAAACAAAAGGGTGCATATTCCCGTACTTTTAAAGGACATTCCAAATACCAAGTTTATTGTGTCTAACGTGTTAAGTTTTTGACATATAATGTAGATATTCCGGCACTCATTTTACAAATTCATCTGCTTTTCAAATTCTTTTCAGCTCCTTAACTGAATTTTCCGAAAACAAAAAAAAAGCGTTTCATTATTTTTAAAGGAGATTCCAAATACCAGTTTTCATGTCTGTATGTCTGTAAACCCTTCAGTTTTTGAGATAAATGTATACTCATAAGAATAATTCAACTTCTTCTTCTTGACTTATTTCCACCCTCCTCCCGCCTTAAGTGGACTTGCGAAAACAAAAAATACGTGTTTCTCTATTTTGAAGGAAATTCAAAATGCCAACTTTCACGACTGGAACAGCTTCACATTTTAAGATATCAGTTTTTAAGATAAAGTATCCTCATAAACATACTTCAACTCTTTATTTACTGATTTTCAACCCCACACCCCTAACGTCGATTTTACGAAAACAACAAACGCGTTTCTTTATTTTGAAAGGAAATTTCAAATACTAATTTTCACGTCTGTAACATCTTCAGTTTTGAGATATAAGCATCCTCATAAAAGTAATTCAACTGCTTCTTCACCAACCCCCCATTTCTTACCGGTAAAGTTGATTCCCCCTCCCCAAAAGTGCGTGTTTCCTTATTTTTAAAGGAGATTCAAATACCATATTCACATCTATTATCTTGAGCTTTTGAGATATAAGTATCGTCATACGAAGAATTCAACAAATTTTAAAATTCATTTTTCGAAGACAAAAGAACACGTGTTTCTTTGCTTTGAAAGAATATTCCAAATACACATGTTCATGCCTCTTAACCTCTTCAGTTTTTGAGATATAAGTATCCTCATAAAAAGAATTCAACTCCTTTTTCACCCCATCCCGTTAAGTTGATTCACCACGCCCCTCCAAACAATGTGTGCTTCTTTATTTTTAAAAGATTCCAAATACAAATTTTCACGTGTTTAACCTTAAGTTTTAGAGATATAAGTTTCTTCATAAAAAGAATTACATTTTTTCACTTCCTTTCACCCTCTCCCATTAAGTGAATTTTCCGAAAAACAAAAAACTTGTTTCTTTATTTATAAAGGAGCTTAAAATGTCAATTATCACGACTGTAACATCTTCAGTTTTGAGATATACTGTATGTATCCTCATAAAAAGGAATTAAACTCCATTTTCACCGCCCCAGCCCCCAAGTTAAATCCCCCCTCCCGAAATGCGTATTTCTTAATTTTTAAAGGAGATTCCAAATACTAATTTTCACGTCTGCAACATCATAGGTTTTGAGATATAAGTATCCTCATGCAAAGTATTCGACTAATTTTTCAATTAATTCACTTTCATGTCTGTAACATATTAAGTTTCTGCGATATACTGTAGATAAGCTCATTTTAAAATTTCACCCACTTTTTCAGTTCTCCTTAACTGGATTTTCCGAAAAAATATTTATATTTCTTTACTCTTACAGGAAATTCCAAATACCAGTTTTCAAATGTGTAATATGTTACGTGTCTGAGATAATTTGCAGACATAGTCTTTTTTAAATTCACCCAGTTCTTCACTCCTGTTCACCCCTCTTCTTCGGATTATCCAAAAACGCAAAAATGCGTGTTTCTTTATTTTCAAAGGAGATTCCAAATTTCAATTTTCATATTTTTAACATCTTCGGTTTTTGAGATATAAGTCTCCTCATGAAAGGTGTTCAACCAGTTTTCCCACTTTTTTACGCCCCTTAATGGGATTTTCCGAAAACAAAAATTACGTGTTTCTTTATGTTTAAAGGAGATTCTAAATACCAATTTTTTATATCTTCAAATTTTAAAAGTTTTGAGATATAGATACACTCATTTTAAAAATTCACCCCATTTTTACCCCCACCATTAATTGAATTTTCCAAAAACAAAGAATACATGTTTTTTTATTTTTAAAGGAGATCCCAAACATCAATTTTCAGGTCTGTAATATCTTAAGTTTCTGAGATATAAGTATCCTCATTAAAGGCATTCAACCCCTTTTTCACACTTTTCACCCTTTTTCACCCCTCCTATTGTGATTTTCCGAAAACAAAAAATACGCGTTTCTTTAATGAAGATTCTAAATACCAATTTTTACATCTGTAAACTTTCAAAGTTTTGAGATATAGATACACTCATTTTAAAATTCACCCCCCTTTTCACCCTCCCATTAAATGGATTTTCCAAAAACAAAAAAATACGTGTTCCTTTATTTTTAAAAGAGATCAAAAGTACCAATTTTCAGGTCTGTAATATCTTCAGTTTCTGAGATATAAGTACCGGTATCCTGATTAAAGTCATTCAACCCATTTTCACCCTTTTTCAGTCCTCCTATTGGGATTTTCCAAAAACAAAAAATAGTGTTTCCTTATTTTTAAAGATGATTCTAAATACCAATTTTTACATCTGTAAACTTTTAAAGTTTTGAGATATAGACACACATTTTAAAATTTTACCCACCTTTTCACCCCTTTAGCGACGGAATATCCAAAAATCCTCTCTTAGCGAGCACCTACATCTTAATATGAATGTATCCCCAAAATTTCATTTCTTTGTGTCCAGTAGTTTTGGCTCGGCAATGGTGAAACAGTCAGTCAGTCAGGACAAGTTAATTTATATATATAGATTTTAGGTAAACCCCTTGGAATCGATCTCACACAGGTTCCCATCGTTTCTCTTGATATTATTTTCCATTCTACTACTGATTATTTTTCATGTCCGTATTGTTTGATATGTCATGTTTTCTTCTTTCTTTATCACCAAGCATTACCAAAAATTCTCTATGGGACCGATATTGGGAGATTCTGATGGAATTTCCATCCAACGAGGTATGTTAAATAACTATCACAGGACAGTGTGCTCTTCAGAAAAGCACAATTTCTCTATACCATTGGCTCTCATATAATCGCAAAATTAATAGGGAATCTTCTCCATGTTTAATAGTAGTGCCTATCAGGTTCTTCATATCGTGTTTAGAAGTCGTCTTCCACCATAGTGACTCGTCCGTCTGATTTAAAGAGAGCATACTCTCATCATTACAAATGTTATATTCATGAAATACTTTTCTTTTGTGAAAATCGCCTCACCACGATCTTTTATTGCTAGAATATTTTCTTGGATCTAGTTCAAGAAGGAAGGACACTGCTGCAACATACACAACTAATTGGATTGCACAGACATACTAAAAATCGAGGCAGATTTATCGCACGTAGTAGGGGTTTATTGAACAAATACTTGTTTGGCAGAGAATACTCGTTCGACGTTAAACATTGTTACTGTACTTGAAACCACGTCTTTTCGCTGCGTATTACAAATATTGATGCACACACATTTCCTATATGCGTAGTTCGATCATATGTAACGTTGCTCTTATTATGTTATTGCTTTTTGTTCTACGACTGTGTTCTGACCAATAGTTTATTGAGCCACTTTAGGTGGAAGTACGCGCCTACACTGCACAGTTCGTATTTTTGGGAAAAATTATACGACATGCAGACTCTTGCCTTTCTGAATGATAGAAGCTGGACTCCGTTTAAATGCAGGCCTTCTTCCTTGCTACTGAAATGGATTGAATATTTCTTTTATTTTCTCGATTTAAAAGAATGTAGGACTTGTGGGTTGCAGCCTGAACATCAGTTTCCTTGAATATTTTGTATCTTGATCCAGATACGCAACTACATGCTGAGCTATGGAAGATTTTGTAGGTTGGTTCAGACGCCAGCCATGTTCGCATTCTTTCATTCTGGTGTTAAAACTACGTTTAGTTTTTCCTATAGACATCTTCTTGAAAGAATGAGGAAGGAAGTAAAACCACGAAGTGGAGATATATGTTTTCATGGCTCTCAGTTGTACAGAATTATCAAACTTTACTTCCCATGACAGTAGCGATATTAAACAATCTACCAACTGATTCTGTAATGTAGATTATTTTGCTAGTATTTCAACATCACACCGACACATCGAAGGTTTTCGGTGACGCATGAAGGGGAAAGGACTAGGATCAGAAAGGAAGCGGCCGTGACTTTGATTAAGGTACAGCCCCAGCATTTGAGTGGTGTAAAAATAGGAAGGCACGGGATAGGATCTTCACGTCTGAGTTTCGAATCCACCAGCTGCCGAATGCAAGCTCACAGCTACGTGAATGTAACCGGGCAGCAAACTCGCAAGAGACTGTAGTTCTATCTACATGAGAGTTATGAAGTGGGATATGCTACTAATATCAAGCATTGTATTTATTATTTGTTTTAGCTCTTTGTCAGTGGTTCTTCTTCCTATGAAATAATTAATTGCCACTACGTTATTTTTAATGATGAAACAGAACATGGGAACCTGTAGCGAACATTATGGAGGAATAGATCTATATTCTCTCGACGCCAAAGCCATCAAATCGTGATTATAAATTATCGATATTACACGGTACATGAATGCTATTAACGAACCATCACGATTAATTTTCAAGGAGTTATATAATACCGCACTATTTTCTTTTACTACCAAAACCCAAATGTGAAGTTCGGTCTCCATTTACAACCGGTTTGGCCAATATGTAATCGTTTAACAGCCGGTTTGAACAAACGGGTGTGAACCTCCTGAACATCCCCAATATCCCATGGTGCAGAAAACAACGTTGAGTCTACGGTGCTTACAGATTTGGTCAGAAGTGAATAACATGAAGGATGGGCTATGATCCGAATGAGAACTGAGAGGCTCGTAAGATATATTCCGTTCCTTTGGTGTCTCGCAAAGAATATTGAGATTTCTTTTTAGTAAAGGTCAGATTTCCATGGCTGTTGGCGTGATTAAATAAAGTCTGAATCACAATTCGATTCTGCATGTAGTGATAACCTAGCTGAAATCCTTGTTCCGGTATAGGTCTGTGATGACAGGAATAAACAATGATGATGGTAACGATTCTCCAATGCCAGTGTATAGTTTGTCGAATATTTATGGATTATTGAGATACACTTAGCCGTACATGGTTTACTCCTCATCCAATATGAATGCAGTTATCAATATGCTCCGTGGCTCTGTTTCGTTCGGGTAATGTTCTCTCTCCTACTCTTCCACCTATGCAACTAACACATCAAATATGCCGTTTATTTAGAACTCTGGAGTTATGGTGATTCTGATGAATATGGATCCATTTATTCTGTATGTTGGTGCAAAAGAAGCAGGCAAACAAGCCTTTTGTTATACCGGACCGCTAGTATCCTGTGTTTATTGTGGCAGTAACTCCGGTTTTAATACAGTTATTGAAGCACAGGTATGTGAATTTACAATTCAAGCATCCTAAATGCATTGGATGGGATTCGAACTGCGACGCCTTGTTGAAATGCCTGAGATTATGCCACTCAGCTTTCACTATTTTGTTTAGTGTGCTGTTCATGCTCACAATCTCAGAAATTTCAGTACGTAACGGACTTTCAAAGAACTTCTTTTAAGCACACGATGAACTAATATCGTGTACCTCGTGTACGGTTATCTACACAGCCTGAGAGGGACGTGAAATCACATCCTTTCAGACGTGAAATGCAGCTGAGAATCCAATCCAATCCAATCCAATCCAATCCAATCCAATCCAATCCAATCCAATCCAATCCAATCCAATCCAATCCAATCCAATCCAATCCAATCCAATCCAATCCAATCCAATCCAATCTGGTTCCTTTTTCAGTCATCTAACAATACTTGTATTAAGTATATTTCTTCTGGATATCATTTTAACGATGGCAAAATGAGTAAAATATAACTCTCTGTTGATGTGGGCTATATTTACTTCTTTGTTCTTCAATGCGTCATTTGTCAGTATCGTCGATTGCATCAAACAGGCCTATGTTCGTAAGTGCACTTCTCTTGTTGCCCCAAAATTTGTAAGCAACTATCGAATATACGATATCGCTATGGACGTTGTTTGCAATATGGCAATAAATTCCTTTTCAGTGTAGACCTGTCGTATTTTTAAAATATCAAATATCTATTTTTGAATAAAGAATTGAAATTATAATACACCATAATGATAGAAATATATGGAGCTTAATCATCTATTACGGTTTTAAGACTACTCACATATATCTGTACATGGTTGTAAATACTTTTTATCATTGTTTTTAAACTTATATCCTTCTTCCATGCGAAATAATAATAATAATAATAATAATAATAATAATAATAATAATAATAACACTTAAAACTGAAATATAAAATGTCCAAGTAGCATTCTAATAACTGACTGTAACCTATATATTAAAGGACAAGACATTTGCCTTATTCACTTCAGCTATGGGGAATGTAGATCTATGTGGTTTAGTAAGAAGGCATCCGATGTAAATGTACAGTCATACTAGGGTGTATGTTAAGTAACAGAGTAACAAAACGTGCCAATTAAGGGCATAAAAGCAACAGGAACAGTTTCACAATAACTCACCCTATGCATTGGATGGGATTCGAACCGCGATGCCTTGTTGAAAAGCCTGTGGTTATGGTTTTAGTATTATTAGTAGTATTTTATTTAATATCTCAATTAATACATACATTGTTATTTTTCGTTTCTGTTTCAAACGAAATGATCTATATCACAGATTGCCAGTTTTATTTTATTTTTTTCAGATTTGACATCAATTATAACTATACAGTATAATGAATACCAGTCATGAAGAACCTCCCAAAACGAGTACCTTGATTTTGAAATATGAATATGATTATCCTGTATTTATAACGTTGCGTTCTATTCATCACGCATAATTAGTATTCGATTTTAATAAGTAACGCACTTTGAATTTATATTTCGTAAATCATGAAAAATATAAGGAGTAGGACCAAGCTAGTGGCTGTGCAGAGATTCGGGAGATAGTGAGTTCGAATATGAATTTAATTTTCCCCATTTTCACACCAGGCAAATGCTGGTGCCACGGCCGCTTTCTTTCAACGCCTAGCCATTTCCTATCCCATCGTTGCCATAAGACTCATCTGTGTCCGTGCAACATAAAGCAACTTGTAATAATAATAATAATAATAATAATAATAATAATAATAATAATAATAATAATAATAATAATAATAATAATAATATAAAATAAGGAGGAGGTTGATTTATTAGCATGCTAATTCGGGGATGAGGATTTTAAATTACAAAAATATAAACGCAGAGATTTCTGATGTGCCTTACATCTTTGAAATGGGACAATATTAAAGAAAACCGGCTTATAGTTTTACGTGACTGTTGATATGCTCACAACCAGGGGACTTCCAGATTTCCGCGTATTGCGAACAACAAGAATGTGTCTTATCATTTCATAAATTCTACATTCATTGGATGGGATTTGAGTCACGATCACCTTCGTGATATGTCAGTGATAACGCTACTCTGCTCTATCACTCCCCGCCATTTCTTGGACAACATTTTAATTTCTTTACCCCAGCATATTCCGTGTAGTAGGTGACATGTAGAACGTCCACTCCAGTGTTCTTCCAAGACAGGGCAGGTCAGTGTGGGTGGTGACGAATCTCAACTATAAATCCTGCAGCACAATACAAATGTTTTCATTAATCCTCGGAGCGCTGAGCTACTTTTAGCTGGATACACCCTTAAACAAAGGGGACAGTAGTGAAAAATGTTGGGTTAAATAATGCTCGAATTATTCTTTACGTAGAACTTTATACTGGCCGCTTGAACTCAGAGGTCATGTGGGAAGCCATGTATTGGCAGAGAGAGATGCTCTGTTTGTCTTTGCCCTCACTTCGCTTTGTGATCCCTTAGGCCAGACATGGAATGTACTCTTCCAGGAAGTAAATGTTCGTAAAGTCAAATAATACTCGAGCACTTCCCAGTACATCCCGCTTGCCTCCCTAAAACGTCCGCAGATTCAGTTACTTTTAGGAAATTTGACGGATACTACCAGGACTTGTATTACGTAAACAGGTGTGTTTCAGAAACGAGATGAAAGGAATTCTGTAAAAAAAAAAAACAACAAACTATGTTTCAATTCCTGCTTTATCGTTCCAGTAGCTCAGCATAAATGTACTAACAACGGCGTTCACTTGGAAGATAGAAATATCCTAAAGAAAACAAGGACTCAAATCAAATCAAATCAAATCAAATCAAATCAAATCAAATCAAATCAAATCAAATCAAATCAAATCAAATCAAATCAAATCAAATCAAATCAAATCAAATCAAATCAAATCAAATCAAATCAAATCAAATCAAATCAAATCCAATCCAATCCAATCCAATCCAATCCAATCCAATCCAATCCAATCCAATCCAATCCAATCCAATCCAATCCAATCCAATCCAATCCAATCAAAATGGTATCTTTTCTAGTTAAGTACATAGGCCCTAAGAAGATTGCAAAATATGCCGTGGCTATTGCAGCGTATCAATCAATCTGATCTATCGGTTAGGTCACCAGCTGGGAGGCTGGTTGGATCCTCAAATAGCACCGTCAAGTTTATGCGGTTATAGGCAAACTGCAACAATACATGGCAGCGCCAAAACGAGGCGTGAACTTAAATATCGAGATATCGGAATGTGTAGCTAGCTGAACACAAATTAATTTCTTGAAAGAGGTCAGTTTATCGTCCTACTCCTTGGATGAATGGTCAGCTTTATCGGCATTCGGTGAAGAGGGTCCTAGGTTCAATTTCCGACCAAGATGCGTATTTTAGACACATTTGGTAAATTCCTCTAGCTCGGTGACTGAGTGTTTGTGTTCGTCTTAACATATGCCTCTTTATTTTCACACGCACACACACATACACACACATATATATATCCTGCGGGTGGGGGCGCAGATGCACTCTACACCGACCGTATCCCCTGCCTGTCGTAAGAGCGACTGAGAGGGACGACTAAGGGATGATGACATTAGAACAATGAGAATCCTTGCGATTACTACCAATACGTGGGGAAGATCATGGGTCGACGTTATTTGCGACTAGTACCACCTTGCGAGGAAAACCATGGGTGTGCGTTACGTAGGAACAGTATCACTATGCGAGAAACACTGCGGGTCTGGGCGTTGTTTGTGATAATGGTCATCGTGTGTATTCCATCGGTCGGTTCCACTGTGTTCATAAGGGGTCTGCGTTACCTAGCAGTACCAATTTATGAGGAACACCATGGGTATACGTTACCTGTGTTTAGTGCCACTAAGTGAGAAACACCACGAGTTTGGCTCCCACCGCGATTAGTACCAGTATGTGAGTAAAACCATGGGTCTGCGTTGCCCGAGAGTAGTAGTACCATTATGTGAGAAGTGTTACCTGTGGGTGTTGCCATAATGTTTGATACACCGTTGGTATACATTGCCTATGATTAGTACCACTATGTGAGCAACACCATGAGTATACGTGGTCTGTGATTTGTTCCATCAAGTGAGGAACAGCACGGGAATACCGGCGCCCGTGATGTGAGGAACACCACGGGTTTGTGTTACCTGTGAGTGGTGCCATTGTTTGTGACACACCACGGGTCTACATTACCTGTGATTAGTACCACTATAGGAGGAACGCTACGATTCTGCTTTACCAACAATTAGTTCCATTATGAGGGGCAGGTGACCTGGATTCTGGACCTCTTTAGATAACGTGTATCTTTCCAGTAAATTAAGCATTGTGAATTGGACACACAGATTGTTTTGTTTCACGATCATTTTTTATCATCATTCGTTTTAGATTCTGGTCAGTGGACACATTTTGAAGTTCTAATTTTCGTTTTGTTTACATCATACCATTAGGAGCTGATGCCCTAGAAGGTAGACTCCTTTAAACTCACTCACTCACTCACTCACTCACTCACTCACTCACTCACTCACTCACTCACTCACTCACTCTACCACCAAAGAAAGAATTCATAGTTACTGTACCGGTAGGTACACCTCAACGTCGCGGATTGAAATTTAGCGCCTAAGGTACTCCTCTATTGGTAAAACAATGAAACTGAAACGACACCTATTTAGAAATTTAATCAGAAGATGTCACCACTAAATTATCGAGTAATTTTGTTATTGTGCAGTTGCCTACACTGTCTGAATTTATCAGTGTTTTGGTTGCCATTCATCAAGAAGTTTGGACATTTTCCCACAGATGACACTACAAAAACTATGATCATGCACGCTGGTGCGAAGTGAAAGAACCTTTGATTTAAAGACGTTTTGTGTTCATAAGTTCTTTTTACCGATTGGTGTTAATTTATTTTTGGGTTGGAAATATTTACCTTTTCTTTCCGCCAGTTTTGGGTCCAACCAATCAGTAATTTCTGTAATTAATTTTCCACCTATCACAGGCTTCTTCTCCGATTCTGAGTGTTACTTTTGAAATCTACCAATGGAATTATGTGGGTGTGTCTTGATTATCCATGAATGATCTCGAACCTTCCCTGCGGCTTTTCACGTTTCTTGGCCAGTTAATCGTCATCTTACTAAGTGTGTGTGTCAAAGCAAGAGGCGGGCGGCCTCGTTCATCAGGCAGCAGTACATCTACCAGGTAATGGCCACGTAACATCTTTCTGTCTTGCTGGCTCCGCAGTTTAACCCGAGGGAAAGGTCCAAATCGTTAACTATGTAACCTTCTCTTCTAAAATGTAACTTCTGCCGGCTAATGTAAAAAGGTTTATAAAATTTTCGACTGTAAATTGAGGATAGAGAGTGATGTTCCCTCTCGAGCTCCCCTTCATCTTGGTTTGAGGTGACTACGTTTTGTAACTGTTTTTCTTCCTTTCCTTAATGCATTATTATACCCTTATACGAGTCACCTCAGTAGTTTGGGAATAGCCCCTGTTTCATCGGCCAGTGCCCTTGAGGTTTTAAGAGTTCATATCTAGGAGCGCAAGCATACGCCTCCATTCATTTTGTGTTCGGGCCATTTATTTAGCCGTTATTCTTTTTACACGAAGTTGTGCCTTGAGAGGCCAGGAATTGTAAGTTGATGTTGCCTTAAGTAGGCTTGGAAAACTGAGAGCCTGTTAACTCTTTTTTTCAAAGTAAGATTACTGAATGCCTCTTAAAGGCTAGATGTTGTAATTTTGGGAGCAAGTGCTCTTTGAATTAGGGGATTTCTGCCCTTGCATAAATTTGTGCTCTTTTGTAAATTTGAGCTAGGAGCTCAGGAAAAGTAAAGCGAGGGCTTGAAGCCCACGATCTGTTAAAACCACTAATCTTGTCTTTCCTAGACTTGTTTTATGATTTCTACTTGTACCTGTAATATTGTCATGAAAAAATGTTAAGTTTGAGGTTCTAAAAGAAATAACCTTTGTTGAAGTTTTAAATCTACTCTTGACATTGTAGTTAGACCCATTCACCCCGGCACCTTCTTCAACCTCTTTCTGCTCCACGGGTAACCCCGTAACAGTTACAAACATTCCTCCTCATTGGGGAAAGCTATCGTCGGGCTGTGTGGCTTAGACGATAGAACGCTGGATCTTTGAGCCCGATTTGGTATTTTCGACCCTAAATCAGTTCGATAGTACCTGTATGTGCTCAGATAAGCTAGTTTCGAGCTGGTAGATTTACCACCACGTAAAATATTACTGCGGGACAAAATTCCAACAAATTGGTGTCTCCGTAAACCGGAAAAATTGTTAGTGGGGCTTAAAAATAAACATCGCTATAACAAACAATGAACCGGAATCTGGCCGTAAAACTGGACCTAGTTCACATATGCAAGAAATATAGAAACAGCTACCCTACAAGAGTGTGGGCAAAACGACAGAGAAAGAAGCAGCAACAGTGGAAGAATAAGCAGAAGCATAAGTATAAGGAATACATTTTCTGGATTTGAGATCAAATAATTACCGTACGATGGGTCAATATTTAATGAAGGAATTCACTTCGTGGAAAATGTAAAATAATTCGAATATGCAGGGCTTGTTAATTCCATTACTCAAAACCATAATTCACACTCGTGGCCTATCAGGACGACTACTATACATCCAAATACCTTGCAGTGATCAGGGTGGCACGAGTTCAGGTACCGACTCCTGAAATCATGTTTCCTGGCATTCACTATAGATTCACCACTCCTCTTATCATGTAGTTTCTCAGCTTCTTCCCTGATACCTGGAATGAATTATTTAGACGAGGCAGTAATCGTTCACATGGACTCTGTATAAGAAGGAGATATCCTTAACAATGGTTGAAGAAAACATATTTTTCTAGTATGTTTGGGGGAACGGTGGTGGTCATGTTGATTTTTGTCACGACCTCTCTTACAATGAGGGAGGTATGCACGGGCACATTGTAATGATGCAGTAACCAGTCCCCGTTGCTCAACATGTCAGGTCGTTTGAACCTCACATCTTCTTTCATACTTCTCAAAACATCTTTGTAAAACTGTCATCAACAACAACAACAATCACTACTGATCTGCATTTAGGGCAGTCGCCCAAGTGGCAGATTTCCTATCTGTTGTTTTCCTAGCCTTTACTTAAATGATTGCAAAGAAATTGCAAATTTATTGAACTTCTCCCTCGGTAAATTATTCTAATCCTTAACTCCCATTCCTGTAAACGAATATTTGCCCCAATTTGTTCTCTTGAATTCCAACTTTATCTTCATATTGTGCAATCTTTCCTACTTTGAAAGACACTACTCAAACTTATTCGTCGGCTGATGTCCTCCCACGCCATCTCTCCAATGACAGCTCGGAGCATACCACTTAGTCGAGCAGCTCGTCTCCTTTCTCCCAAATCTTCCCAGCCCAAACTTTGCAACATTTTTGTAACGCTACCCTTTTTCGGAAATCATCCAGAACAAACCGAGCTGCTTTTCTTTTTATTTTTTCCAGTTCTTGAATCAAGTAATCCTGGTGAGGGTCCCATACACTGGAATCATACTCTAGTTGTGGTCTTATCAGAGACTTATATGCCCTTTCCTTTACATCCTTACTACAACCCCTAAATACCCTCATAACCGTGTGCAGAGATCTGTACCCTTTATTTACAATCATATTTATGTGATTACGCCAATGAAGATCTTTCCTTATATTAATACCTAGGTATTTACAATGATCCCCGAAGGGAACGTTCACCCCATCAACGCAGTAATAAAAACTGAGAGGGCTTTTCCTATTTCTGAAAGTCACAACCTGACTTTTAACCCCGTTTATCATCATATCATTGCCTACTGTCCATCTCACAACATTATCAAGGTCACCCTGCAGCCGCTCACAATCATGTAACTTATTTATTACCCTGTACAGAATAACATCATCTGCAAAAAGCCTTATCTCTGATTCTACTTCTTTACACATATCATTGATATATATAAGAAAACATAAAGGTCCAATAATACTGCCTTGAGGAAATCCCCTCTTAATTATTACAGCGACAGATAATGCTTCGTCTACTCTAATTCTCTGAGTTCTATTTTCTAGAAACAGAGCCACCCATTCAGTCACTTTTTGTCAAGTCCAATTGCACTCAATTTTGCCAGTAGTCTCCCATGATCTACCCTATCAAATGCCTTAGACAGGTCATTTTTCGTGATCATTACAGGAGTTGTGGATGACGACGATAGACGCGGAAGTTTGTCATCTTCCACGGATTACCGACCTTCTTTGAAACTCTTGACCCACTAAAATTTTCTTTCTTGGCTTAAAGACTAGTCATCAAAAGCCTAATGTAGCATTCGACGGGTTTTAGTTTCAGTGTCATTGAACCTAAAGAAAAATTTAGTGCAGATATTTTACTACTTAACATAAGCCATTTCGAAATTCGCAAAAGAATAAGAACACGATTTAAAGAAAGGACCGCAACTCGGAGACGCATGCAAGTTGGCAGATTAAAGTCGGGTGCACAAGCTGCGTTAATACCATGCCATTCATTTTCGCATGCTGTTCAATGCTGAATCGATGGAAATGATTTGCTGCCGATGGATGAAATTGAGCTTCGTAGAGTGCTCATTAATTACTACGGTGTTCATTTATATTCGCAAGAGGTGATTAGAGTTATCAAACCAAAGGGAAAACGAGTTTGGACATGAACATGGATGCTTACGATGTCAAAAGCAGGATGCATCGCCTACGTTAATTAGAGAACTGACTGTTTAAGATACTTATTCATTCAAAATCATGTGCGGATGAACAAAGCAAGTTTTAATGAATTATTGGAAAAGATCTCCCGAAAACAAAGATGCGACCAGAATTACCTGAAAGCTGAAGCCCCAGATGGTAGTGCTATATTTGGCTGCAGAAGACAACTTTGGGTCTCTAGAAGTTCTGTATTGGTTACCTATTAGTACGAGAAGCTGGATTTTACCTGAAGTATGCGATACCTCCAACGGTTCACATACTACCTACCTTCACCCCTTGTGGCTCCTCGTGTTAAAATATTCAGTTCGCACCAAACCGCTAATCTATAGCAGCTGCGACGTTGTCACTTTAATGCCCGTATATCGTTTGTACTTTGAATATTTCCTCCGGTTCCCGTTGTTGCTTGTTTGTTGTCTTCGAGAACGTCGCTCTGTACTTCACTTGTAGTATGTTCCCAAAGCCTCCACATTTTGTTTCACAGAACACACATAAAATTCGCACGATTAATGTTACAAAAGAACGCTTTTGACTGTAGGCACGAGCAGAAGACGCGTGACACAGATATTACCTACTCTCTGTATGAAGGAAAAACATCTGATTGGTCGAATACCTCTTTATGTACTTGCGAGTTCGTTCTGGCCATTAGAGCGGCACTTACGCTACTTTGCCTTTCATGTTAGTGGTTAACCCTATTAAAGATGCCACTTATATGGATGTGCTAGGAATGCGGGTGGATAGTGTGGGAAGATGAAGGTATATCTGCTCATCGCCTCCACATTCCCCTGCACAATGTATGGCGGTTTTATTCGGAAGTCAGTTTTTACCTGACTATGTAAAAAGAACAATGTGCATACACAAGCAATGAGGCAAGTTTAGTTTAGTTTCAGTAGCCAGGGCTTCATTCCCTGACTGGCGGCTAGGCTGGAATCTGATTAAGCAGATATAATATGAGGTAGAAGATGGACTGCTTGCCAAGCTTGTGGCGGCGTCAACTTCTTGGCTGGATGTTAATCGTCTGGGGATATACGAGGCTCGCTCAAGTAATTGCTAAAGCTGGGTCTCTCCAATAACTTGTGTGTAATTGCTTCTGCTGAATGCTCACCGCTCAAGTGACATGAAAACATATCGTAGCGTCGAGCTTGTGCGCCCCATCATGGTACGGCACGTGTAGTTGCTATTGAACTGGAATTGTGACCGCCTATAAAGTGGAGAAACTCGCGCAAATAATGACTAACTCTAAGTTTTTATGTTTCGGCAAGGTAACATTAGAATAATAATATAAAAATATGGTAGAGAAACATCGGTGAAAACTGGCCCAGAGACAGATTATTCGAAGAACCGCTTTTAAACTCCATAAAGGATTTTGTACCTATGTTTAATGACTACGGTTCTTTCCGATCAACGATCAGGCATGTTGTTGGTCCGAACTCTTTTAAAATGCCATTTCCAGGGTAAAATCTACTTATGCAGTTTGTGTCTAAAACTGAAATGACTTCTGTCTATCTATCTTCCAAAACAACATTGCGTTCCAAGGTACTGGACCGTCCACCATTGTACTGATGGGCATATTGATTGTTTCAATCGGCCCGTCAGTTTTATGATTTTCGAGTTAAAATAGCGTATGGTAGCAGTAAGAGAACTAGTGACTCATATGTTGCTCGTCATATACTTTTACGATTAACAGTGCAGTGCCATTCTTGCGATCTGTAAGATATTGCCTTTGAATGCGGTAACCGAGAGGGTTAGATGCTGAGTGTTTTCAAATTCAAAGATGAACTGTGTCAATTAAGAAATAAACCTAAGTGGGTGGTGTTTATCAGTTAGAAGTCAATAGTTAAAAACTATATGTGTTTAAATCATATTCTTATTAGAGATTTATTTTCAAACTAAAACCAAACCCCATGGCGCAATAACCAGGAAGGGCTATGGCCTGCGAAGTGACCGCTGCTCAGCCCGAAGGTCTGCATGTGGTCAGCAGCACGAAGAATCTTCTCGGTGCCGGGCTGAGTGGCTCAGACGGTTGAGGCGCTGGCCTTCTGACCCCAACTTGGCAGGTTCGATCCTGGCTCAGTCCGGTGGTATTTGAAGGTGCTCAAATACGTCAGCCTTGTGTCGGTAGATTTACTGGCACGTAAAAGAACTCCTGAGGGACTAAATTCCAGCAACTCGGCGTCTCCGAAAACCGTAAAAGACTAGTTAGTGAGACGTAAAGCAAATAACATTATTATTATTAATCTTCTCGGTCGTTATTCTTGGCTCTCTAGACGAGGGCTGCTATCTCACGGTCAGTTAACTCCTCAATTGTAATCACGTAGGCTGAGTGGACCTCAGACCAGCCCTCAGATCCAGGTAAAAATCCCTGACCTGGCTGAGAATCGAACCCGAGACCTCCAGGCAAGAGGCAGGCACACTGACCCTACACCGCGGGGTTGGCCTACTAGTATTACTATTTACAATTATTTTAAAATGCCTACCCCTTTTCAAGAGATCCCTCTTTAGTAGATTATTATTTCGTGTAACTACTTCTATCTTTTCTTCTTCTTCCTCATTTTCTTATTATTTAACGTCCCTTCAATTATCCAGTTTCTTGGCTGAATGGTCAGCGTATTGGCCTTTGTTTTAGAGGGTTCCGAGTTCATACTGACATAACACACCACACTACCAACCACCACAGAAACACGCAAGAATGAGTACATCCCTCCATGTAGGGTTGGCGTTTAGGAAAAGCATTCGACCGTAAATGCGGGCCAAATCCATATGTGCGTGACATAGATAGTACCTGCAGCCCCACTTGTGTGCGGAAAGTGGAAAAAGAAGGAATCGCTCCTTCAGTTGATATAGGTGTCCTTAACGGATGATTCTTAATGAGCCAGAAGTAACATAACTGACCTCAGCAACTAGGTGTCTTGGCAAAGTCTCTCTACTTATGTTAGTCCTAGAACTGTAATTAAACACCTCCCCGGAATAAGGATGTAGCCAAGAAATTAGTCATTTTTTGGGAGAGAGGAATGTTATGTTTGGGGTTCATTTCATGGTATACACTACATGAACCAGTTGGAGATGCAAGTGTACAAATTATATCAACTATTAAAACAATATTATATTATTATAACTTAAGGTTGTAAAAATAATGTTATTGGAAATGATACAATGGGAAATATTCTGCAAGTATAACTTACATTTGTATATAAATCCTGTACATGCAATCGGAACACAGATGATAGTAAATCATATTAGTGTCATGATGAAAATAACAATAACAATGAAAATGTAAAGAACATATTTCAACATATAGATGTGATTTCGTCTATGTCCTTTATTTAAATGATCTATTACACCTGGTGATGAACCAACGTTAGCACAGCCCTCCTCCATCTTGAATCATGTTCCACCCTTACACAACCGAGGATAAAGTTCTACTGGCTCTAAACCAGCTTGAAGTTCAAATGTAAGACATAAGATGACACCACAGACATTTTTCTTATCAAAAATTTGTTAGTTACATCCTATTCTGGGGAGGTCTTCAATTGAAGGGTATCAGGAGACTAACTCAACAACTCTTCATTCAGTAGATATTTGAACATCTTTGAAGAACGTATCTTATTTGCTCAAATCGCGACCAGTTTAGTTTAAGAAATTAAACATTAAAACATAACATAGGCGTGTTCAATTTATGAACAGCTATAAATCCGAATAATAATTCATAGCTGTCAAGAATTACATTACATTTGTTGTTTTACGTCCCTGTAACATTATTCAGATTTTCAGTGAAAGAGTATGAAAAGGGTAGGATTGAGATGTTCTTGGACGTGATCTTAATTAAGGTACGGCCCCGGCGTTTGCTTAGTAGGAAAATAGGAAGCCACGAAAAGCCATACCGGGCGAGTTGGCCGTACGGTTACGAGCCCGTAGCTATGAGCTTGCATCCGGGGGATAGTGGGTTCGAACCCCACTGTCGGCAGCCCTGAAGGTATTTTTCCAATGTTCCCTATTTTAACACCAGGCTGTACCTTAATTAAGGCTACGGCCGTTTCCTTCATACTACTAGGCCTATGCTATCGTCGCCATAAGACCTATCTGTGTCAATGTGACGTAAAACAAATTGTAGAAATAAAACGGAAAACCATCTTCAGTGCAGCGGGTGATGAGGCTCGAATCCATCAATTGCAAGCTTATACTCGCTCGTTAGTTTGACATGTTTTTCCGCTTCACCTGAGTAATTGCTTTTAATGGACTTCCATTTCACACTTTTGGATCACGTTTATTATAACACATTTATTTTAAATGTCCATTTAGTCTCTCATTGACAACACACGTCAAAGCAATGAAAGTACGAACATAGGCATTGGAATTTACAACGCGTTTACAAGGTCTCATACGGATGAAGTATAATTTAACAATAGCCTAACCACTATAATCGGAAATTAGAAAACAGACATTTATTGAATTGTACACTATGAATTTACAAATTTTTGTGTTGACTTAAATTATTTTTCTTACCATATTGTTAAGCAGTATGGCGGAGGAAGCTGGCAGACCAAGCTGTGATGACCACAGATTATCCTTTCAAAACGCGTACTTAACCAATACAATGCAGCTCACCTATCTCACGTTATTCGACGTGTAATGTAATCATTGATTCGCTACTAGCACGGAGGAGGGGAGAGAGGAGAAAAAAGGGGAAAGGGCGGTTTTGAACTGCGTCTTCGACAGGTCTGAAGGCTGTTTCCGTGATTTCAGATGTTCAGACCACGTAAATGCTGGGGCTGTAGGCTATTTTAATTAAGCCCACCATCTAAGTCCTCTCCCTTTTTCCATCTCAGCTTCACCAGAAACCTATGTGTGTTCTTGTGACAAAAACCAATAGAAAAAAAATAAAAATACATTAATCTGTCTCTTTGAAAGTATACAGGTAGTAGGCCAAATACATAATATTCTTAACGCTAAACAGTGAACATAGATTATCTGTATCACTAAAATATTTATGAGGTCTCCTTGACCGGTTGTTCTGGAGTATAGAATATGAACAAAAGGAGTAAAAGCTAATTTTAAATTTAAAATACCTGTCTTTAATGTATAAGAGTTACATAATATTTTATTGGACAGTTAATAGATATTTTATACTTGTGTAAATTCTAATCAATGCGATGAGAAGTCTTCTGATTGCAAGCTTTGAACGACTCAACTGTCTTATCGTTCATCATTTATTGAATTTGTACCTATATAATAATATTACGAGTTCCAGTCAACATGTCAATATTGTCTGACGTGGCTACTATAGGATAGGTCACTCTCCACTGCGCTCTGTTTACAGTTACGGTGCGGTCACTCGGACTAACCAACGGCTACTATCACGGCTACATTGATAGACCTCATTAAGTCAGGAACGTACAATAAAGAAGCAAACTCTCAGAGTATAGAAAAGGATTCCTTAATTTTTCCGCCACAGTCACATGGTTAACGCACAAATATTTAAAATACACACGTAACATGACAAGAGACAAAATAAGACAAAATAAAGACAAAGAAGAAGAAAATAGGCATTCATAAGAAAATAATGAACCTAAATACGTATAGTATTCTTTAATACCGCAAATATAATTATGGTGTGATTTTATTTTTTATTTTATTCTTAGATTTTATTAGTATCATGCCTTGCATATTTTCAATTATTGCAATATTTAGTTGCATTACCGATATCGATAGCTGCGGTCGCTTAAGTGCGGCCAGTATCCAGTATTTGGGAGATAGTGGGTTCGAACCCCACCGTCGGCAGCCCTGAAGATTATTTTCCGTGTTTTCCCATTTTCACACAAAGCCGTACCTTAATTAAGGCCACGGCTGCTTTCTTACCACTCCTAGCTATTTCCTGTCCCATCGTCGCCATAAGACCTATCTATGTTGGTGTGACGTAAAGCAACTTGAAAGAAAAATAGTTACATTATTGGGTTTATACTTATTCTTAAAGAATATTCTAGTTTTCTTTTGGATTTAAAATTTCTCATTCCTTAAATGATCTTAATTAACTGATGTTTACTTTAAGTCTTAAATTTAACATAAATTATGTAAGTTTTTAATATTAACTAGTGGACCCGCACTGCTCCGCACAATTCCTCATAAATAGGTCAGATAACTCGTCTTGATATGCCTGTCGCGTCGTATTGTTTTGCCTGCCCTCTTCAGTAGTTTTATGAACATTTAATGCCAGTAATATAGTTTATGACATTTCTTTCTATACAATATTTTCTGTGCTTCGACCATTCGGCCGTATCTGGATCTTAACATTTTCAAACCATCTAGCCCGAGAAAGTGCAACATACATGCAACCGTGGCTGAAAACTGGTTCGGGTAATTAGACTACCGACTTCTCAAGAGTTTGTCCCTGCGCTTTATTAATGGTCATACAGAAGGCTAGTGACTTGATGCCTTCCCGTCTGTACGTACGTAGACTGTTTTCTCTTAGCAAGATGTAAGTTATTAGGAACGTTCTGTCATCTGTTAAGTATATTCAGAAGCTGGGGAAGATCAGAGATTCAAGTAGTATCTAGCAGAGAACAGTATTCTTCCATCATCAGAGGAAGTGTATACTCTCTGCCTTGACAGGTAGTAATCAAATATGTCTGCATGCAATCACATTAATAAGGATGAAAATAACATATCTACTGTATATAAATAAAATCGTAAGGACCGTGGCCGAATACTATTGACTATTTTGGTGAAATTTCCGTACAGTTATCCGTTTGAGGTGTAATAATGACCATCTGCATACTTTTTAGCTTTGGTGTTTGTTTGTCTGTTTGTCTATAACTTGAAAACTATTGAATATACTTCTACCAAACTTCATATTTAGAATTCACCTGACCTTGGGTAGATTGTAGGGCCAATCTTGTTTCTAAAGCCCTGAAATGACTGGGAGTTTATACGAAACCGAAACCATGATTTTGCACTCCCACAAAATATACACAACCAAATTTAATTTACCTGCCTTAATGTAAATCAATTTCTAAAACATTTTTTTCTCATGTGCATCATTTCGATACGAGGATTAATAAGGGAGATATCATTAACGGACCGTTTTTCGGTACAAGTTCTACGCGACTTAACTCAAGAGCGGGTGCGTGTAAGCGTATTTCTTATAACTTGAAAACTACTGGAGATATTTCATCCAAACTTCATATTTGGCATCCACCTGTGCAAAGGATATACCGTTCATGGTATCTTCCTTCTTAATCCTCCTATCGGAAACATGCACGGAGAAATAAGTTTTAGAAACGGATTTACATCAAGGTTGGTCGATTTCCAGTCAGGTTGGTCTTGTGTACAACATATGGGAACCGTCCCCTGCTGTTTTGGATAACGCTAAGAGGCATGCTATATTTAAAAATCTTATTCACTGCATGTACAGTAATTTACTTCGATATCCGTATCACTATCACTATCAGCCATATTCAATCGTTTTTACGATGTGGCCTCTTTAAGTCCAAAGCAAGGTAGGTTTTCATGAGGTCTCTCCATCTGGGACGGTCTTGAGCGATGTTCTGCCAATTGATCCCAGTAATCTTCCGGATGTCTTTATCCCATCTGTCCGGTGGTCTTCCCCTTGGTCTGAGATGATCTTTCGGACACCACTCAAGCACAAGCTTTGTCCACCTACCATCAGTTCTCCGAGCAACATGGCCTGCCCACTGCCATTTTAGGGTAAATACCCTTTCTAAAATGTCACTGACCTTTGTGACTGACCTGATGTAATCTGCTCTCTTCCTGTCTTTCTTCGTCAAGCCTAGCATGAACCGTTCCATAGCTCTTTGGGTTGTTCTGAGTTTTTGCTTAACAAACTCGCTCAATGTTAATGAAAGTCTTAGTCGCTTAGCAACCCGCTAAGAACACAATGTATTGCGGGTTACGGTAAGCCTTCGCCTGCAATTATTGGAGTGATCATTCAATGATTTGATTTTCTGATTACTCAAAGTTGGCTGAATTTAGAGACCTATCAATGTCTCAGTATTCACTGGCAGTTAATTCTGGAGAGTTTAAAACAGAAATGAAGCAAATTGGTCCAGTAGAACAGACGGACGGATTTGTCAAAGCTGTTTTTAGTAAGTTCTTTTAATATATAGATTTAGTTTGTTATTTCTTCAAAGTCGTTTTAATTCTATTAATTTAACTACTTTTTACGCTGTAAGCACATTGTGGTTACGTGCAAGAGAGGACATAGTCCCTAAGTTCGCCTCTGAATAAGGCACTAATAAATAAATAAATAAATAAATAAATAAATAAATAAATAAATAAATAAATAAATAAATAAATAAATAAATAAATAAATAAATAAATAAATAAAAACAAGCAATGAGGAATACTATGAAAAAACAAGAAACTAACATTTTAATTTATATACTGGAAATGCAGCCCTTCTGTAAATTACAGTGCCTCATCTAGAAAAATCCATGTCTCCAGTAAATGCTTTTTAATGATATAACATTGAATTCGGGTTCGATACTTTAACGTAAGCTCTGGTGGTGGAAGAATGTTCAATGCATTTCTTGAATTAAACTACTGTAATATTTTAACACTTAGGGAACCCATACAAAAATTATACTAAATTATTTCAAAGATTAAGTACGATTTGCTAATTTATGGTAAATATTGACCGATGTTAATTCTTTGCAATGCTGTATGCAGAAATTTATTTCCAATTTTCGTTTTAAAGCGAATAATATGAAATAATCAAACTAATTTGGTTGACATTAAATTAAACAAGAACCCTCATTAGCAAACAAACATTAAATCCTATACTGTCTGTGAGAAGACACGATGGAGAGTTTGCGTGTTTTCGACTAGCTTCTAAAGCTTAAGGGATTAACGACCCGACTATAGGATTCAGGTAGCGAGCGGGCCATGGCACGCAACAGATATCTCTGTTTAAACTGCTAAGTGTGGGCGAGGAACCGAGAAAATATAATACTAGATGGATACGGAATATCAAGTGTGGGCAAAACGGGGGAAAACAACTCAGAATTCGCTGTAAGCTTCAGATCTACGATTTCAGTCACTTCTATACACAGATAGAGACAGTCCACCTCGACTTTTCTTACTGACTAAACTTGGCGTGTTGAACTACTGATCAGTGTGGCGAGTAATCATTGACTTGGAGACAAGTGGATTGGAATAAAGTGTTGATCAGTGTGGTAATTACTCATTTACTTGGTGGACAAGAAGATTCGAATCTCTTTAAAGTGATGATTAATGTGGCAAATGATTACTAATTTGATGAAAAATGGATTCGAATTGATTTACAGTGTGGTGAGCACTCAATGAATTGGTAGATAATAACATTCGAATCCCTTTAAAGTGCGGCGAGTACACATTGACTTGCTAGACGAGTGTATTCTATTCTCTCTGTCAGCCATCACTGAGATGGTTTTCCATAGTTTTACATTCGATACCAGACAAATTATGAATTAGCACCTTCCTAAAGGCAATGGTGTTTTCTTCCAAATGCTAAACTCAAGAAATTACTAATACTTCCACTGGGTAGAACCGCTGAAACACGAGCTATAGTACCGAATTTATGCTTACCATACTGTCTTAACCCTTTTGGTACATGACATGTTGAGAAAATACGCTTAAAAAGAAAGATATTTAGTAAGTGGAATGGTGATAAATGTCAAGGAGTTCGTATCAACTCCTTCCATAAATTCTTAACATATAGTGCGTTGTAATTATGATTTCATTATATTATTTTCCCTCAAGATGTTCAGAAGACCACCCTTTTTCGCAGGACATGCAAAAAGAATCATTTGAATAGAACTATTTGTTAAATGTTATAGGTTCAATCCATCAACGAAGTATTTTAAGTTGTGGAGCGATTGTATATATTTATAGAGAAACAGAACCACTTTCCACACATTTTGGATTGCCACAAGGACAAAGTATAACTACATCAAAACGAAGTAACAATATTATATTTGAACATATAATAATATTAAATATCATCTGATAAATAACTCTAAAATCAAAGATTAATAACTTAATATATAGTCTACAGCATTAAACATTTCGAAATACAAAAGAAATAATTAAAAAACAGTGCATTCGTTATTAGGACATTGACGGGAAAATGAAGGGAACTACTGTGAATTTAGATGTGATTTTAAAATAGACATGATCCCCGTAAAGTGGCCGATCTCTTTCTCATGGAAGGGCATTGATGATATATAGTCAGTTGATTCTTTGAAAGTGAAAACGATACAATTGCATCTTTACCGAAAGCAACTCTCCGAAATACCTTCATATTCAATATTTTTTATTATAATGATTAACAAGTTCTCCCTTCTTATTACGTTGCCTTCTTTCTATTAGAGCTGGTGGGGGGGGGTATTCAAAAATTTGTGTAACGAAATAGTGTCATGTAACAAAATATATGACCGAAGTGTAACCTAGTACCCATTCAGGGTGTGATGTAAAATGTGGATGGATGGTCGGGCAGTGTTACCTAGAAACTGTGGAAGCTATAGTGTACCAGGAAGGCATAGGCCCTGGCACATACGAGTTATACATCTTTATTCATGAGCGAACGGCTGTCCCGATGCACGAACAGTTGTGCGAGAGAATGTTCTCGTTCTCACTGCACTGCGTGCGGGAGACCACATGAGTGAAGCAAGGTCAAGTGACGTCAGCACTGCCTGTAGCTTCCCTCCCCTCAGAATTCTCTAGAAACCGAACCTTTTAACGCTTGGATCAATTAACATGAGGCCAACACTAAATTGTAGCCAATATTCTGAAAGTAAATCCCTGAAAATTTGAGATCAGTCCGTCTAGTGGTTCCCAAGATATAACAAGTTAAAGTTTGGAAAGTATTATCACCCCTTCATCACCTGGTTCCGAGTACTGCTCGCAGCCAGGAATAAATAGATCAATGAACTGAACGTATAGCCAGTGTGTGTTCTGCGATTATTACAGAATGACAGTATGCTCCGTCGCGATCCGCGAGGACGTAGAAGTCACACTCGAACCCTTTGAAATTGTGCAAAGACGTCGCAAGTAAAGTTTCTGCCGCGTCGCGACGAAGGGAATGTTCTAAAATTTTCTCCGACTAAATCGTCGTTATGTAATATTTAGGAGTGTGTTAACCGAGTGGAGTATAATAGAAATTATGAATTGAAGTGTCAAGTATTTAATTTATCAGTAAATGATATTGTGGACTTTGTCATTTTCACGTAATTATTTACTTTATCATTGACTGTGACAGTATTCTAAGACATTGCGTGTGATAAACTACTAATTTGTGACCACTTTAATGATTCTGAGACACCATTTCTCCTACACTAGTACAATTGTGAACTGTGTGAGATACTTTTCCACTAAACATTCAACAAATAGCTAGGCTAAAAGTGACTTTTTTCGTGCATTTACTCGAAATTCGATCACTACTACGAGAAACTAACAGAATATTAAGAACGTTTTGTGACAATATTAAGTCGTACGGACTTGTATTGTGCAAAGTCAGTCATAACATCTTCTTAATCTATGAACAGTATTATTCCAGAGACTGTTGTAGAGACTGTTAATGGCATTTTTTCAGTGTTTTATGGACTGTGATGATTATTCTACGGTCGAGCCTCAGATATAATCAGTGACTTATGAACTGTGACTGTTAAATCCTAATTTCATAAACTGTGTGTGTGTAAAAGCTGTGTTTACCGAGTTGAAAACGATTGTAAATCCTTACTTCATCATACTGTAGTATAGACTGTGATATTCTAAGTCACCTACTCAACACCGTAAAACCAATGTGAGAATACGAACTGTGCATTGAGACTTGTGTCGGTGTATAATATCAATCTTAGTGATAATTGAAAGCTCTGTAGTGCCAATTGAACTTTTCGTGTTCCGACATTATCTCTAAAAGAACATCGGAAATCTTGGCAAAGTGTTGTGAGATTCTGCTGCATCGAATGTCGTTTCCAACGTGGGATTAACGTAGTTTCTTCGATCATCGAGGGACGTCGACGAGGGCTATTAACGTGGTATCTTCACTGAATGGACTTGTCACGCTGCTAGTGCTGAGATCGAGCCTTGGCTGCACGCTGCAGAATGTTCCAGACACCAAGCCGCAGGACAGCACAACACCAACACTTATAAGCAGATTCCAGGTGATCTTCTCATATTTTGAGTGAGTAATCCCACTGACTGACTTTTAACAAAGCACTCAGTTAATCATAGTGCTCCAGCAACAGTAAAATGCTTCGTGTGAATTTCAGCTTGCTATTTAAAATAATTCAGGAAAGTTACATGTCTTGATTTTTAACTGTAAATTCCTTTTTAAAATCTTATATAACTTGAATTAATTTCACTTAGATGAACTCTAGGGTTTGCAAGTATACTATTTTATTTTCTCAACTTAGATGAACTGTAGGAGTATACAGCAAGTGATCAAATATTTTTATTTGAATTATCAACTTATTCATGGAAGTGTGTGCTAATATTATGTTCAAAAATATTAGAAAAACTGTAGGTTTGCATAACAAGTGATTGACTTAATGAAATTCAATGTGCAAAGTATTATTTCAAAGATTTTAGATGAACTGTAGGGTGTTTACGATCTATAAAAGAGTGATATTTATTTTGGACATTTTTAATCAAGTGGATGTCTCTGAATACAACAGCATCGGTATTTTATTTTGCATTTTTGGAAATATTGTCTGAAAATTGGAGTTTGAAGATTCAACTGCAGGGTGATTTTCGTGAATATTTTTGATAAATGTATGTATGTTGGGTATTCAGCCCAAAGGCTGGTCTGATCCTCCACAGCTTCACAAAAGGCTATCGTAGACAGCCTAGGCGTCACTGAAGAGGCATACTAGGGAAATGAGGAGTGAAGTAGTTTCCCGTTGCTTTCCTCACTGATCCAGAAGTTGCTATTACATATCAGTCTGCCAAGCCCACTGAAATGCATGCACCAACCGACCCTATGGGCGATATTTTCACACCAAACATAACAGGGACTGGCTGCATAAGGAATGGTATTACTAGCATCGCTCATACCTCAGTCACTTTCATATTGTCAAAGCCAAGGATGAGACAGGTCAATGAAGGTAACAAATTGCTCTAGCCCATACCAGAAGACATAGTGCACTGTAAACACTACATCTTGCCAGCAAGGGCTCTTTTAATAAACATTGTCAAAAAAAATTTACCATCTATTATTCGCCCTGCGATACTATCCATCTCTGCACCTGCTCCAATAAGTAACCGAACACGACCTGAGATCCTTCCCGTGCTCTGGCCTCATAATCATTTCCTGGTACAATATCTTATGTCTGGTTGTCATCCGAAATTAGCAATACGCGATGTTACCTAGCACCCGGTGATGGATGGCCATGACCGAGAGACACTGAAGACCTATTCATAAGCAAATTGGACACAATTTCTTAATGTTGAAAACAATTCATAGCAGACAAATCAGGGGTCCCCATACTGCGAAAAACGTAAAATTAATCAATTTCCTCAATTGTGCCGAAAGCTAAAGGGCTAAAGGGTCCGGAAAGATTTCAAATTGTGAGTCTTGGATAGCTCTATCCAACTAAAACACTAATTTCGAAAATAACTTCCGGCCTAAATAAATTTCCGGGAAAACCGACTAAAATTGCTTGTTTATTTACTAGTTTTATTTTAAATCCAAATCCTAACAAATAAACTTATTTATATAACTCTTTCTGTAGTGTGTTCCTTAGTTCAATACCCTCAGGAGTTTCTTGATTTTGAAAAATGTCCACAGGCATGGGAAAAGCGGTAGGAAAGGAAGAAATAAGAAGGAATAAATAAATAATATGTTCTTAAACTTTATTATATTTTATTTAACTAAAATTCGTAGCTCATATCCCTAGGATGTTTTCAACATTGAGTTGCTTGACTGAAGGGATAGAACTGTGGATTTTTCTTTCTCTCCCTTTCATATGTCTTCAGTTCACATGAAATCGATAGTAGCGTGGCACTCTGTGAACGGAGCCGTTGACTGTAATATCCCTAGCCTCTAACATAAATCATCAAAAAGAAATAAATCCACGCCATTGTAAAACAAATATTTAGGATACTTGCTGATAAGCAGAGGGAGTACACGAGTGCTCGACTCAACTCGGGAGGACGTGGATATGATTTGATTTGTTTATTTATCATCAAAAGAGTTATTAATCCTCCAATTACAGATGATATATTCAAATAATGACAATATTAACAGCACTTACCACTAATTATAACTAGGCAATATACTGGGAAGGAAAAACATGAAACAGAAAATTCTTTATACATTTGAAATGACCGAAGGAAGGAAGTATAACTTTCAGTTACCAAATACACAGAACAATATACAAGGCAAACTCTGTCTATGAAGCGTCCATAAGGTGTCTGCGAAGTTCACTAGCTGACGAGTAAAATACATTCACCATCCCGCTAATTTCGTTCAGGAATCTTAGGGCCTGCATAAACCAAATGTTCCTGTGTGATTCCGTTCTGCTCCTGGGTAAGTGAAAGGTGACAGCCTGTCGGGTGTTGCGATAAGGAACATGAATTGGTAGCAACGGGAGTAAATTCGGACAGTCAAGGAAATTACCGATACATTATCGTATGAAACATGCGTTGACATAGCTGCGCCTAGTTCTAAGGGATTCAGTACGCATATTTGTACAAAACAAATCATAATCTATCGATGACAGCTTGATACCCAAACACCTTTTTATCGATCCATTTTGAGAATCTGATCTGTACTCGCTCTAAGGCTGTGAAGGGATCCGCACTTCAGAGCAGTACTCTAGACTAGTTCGTATAAGCGAGAAATACAGGGTTTTCAATGGGACAACTGATTTAAAGCTCTTTCAATTTCTTTTGAGGAAGCCTAACGTTTTAAATGCCTTGTTAATAGTATTTAACAAATGCTCATTGAAAGATAGACCATTTTGATTAGTAAAAATAATACCAAGACCGTTAATTTTATTAACACGCTTCATTCTTGATCCTGTACATCACAAGTGAATACATTAACTTGCGATTTTCTCGTGAAGGATATTGCACTGAACTTTGAAATATTTAGAGTTAAATACCACCTTTTTGCACCAATCACTAATATTATTTATATCAGACTGTAACAATTCACAGTCACTCATCTTTCCAATTACCCTGTAGAGTTTAAGGTCATCAGCATAGTTACTGAAATGGATTTGTGATGGCAGATCATTAACGAATTGAAGAAAACACAAAGTCCCAGTAATGAACCTTGCAGAACGCCAAACATAGGCTGATAAGTACGAGAAATGATACCCTCGTATTTTACTGGAAGGTAAGGTAAGGGTTATTCTGCCCGAAGGCAGGTCCGAACCTCCACAGAGGTGTTCCTGAGCCGGAGTTTACGTGCGGTAGGGTGGCCAGTTCCTTTCCGCTCCTCCATTCCCTTACCCCCCACCAACAGCGCGTGGCAACCCATCCAACTCTTGACCACGCCCAATGTTGCTTAACATCGGGATCCGGTGTTTCAACACGGCTACGGCCGTTGGCTTACTGAAAGGAAGTCGAAACATTTAGAAGCGAGACATACTTGTGGACAGGCACATGCACTAGTGTCATACAGAACACGCTCTATGCTCGGTTCGTATTTGTCAAGTATGGCCATGACCGAACTTCGCTTCTCAGAGGCGAGGCGAGCTATGTTCGCTCGACCTTGCCCCTTGATACTCGCTCCTTCACGCGCTATCTCAGTCACAGGTGGATGTGCTCGCCTTCCTCCGTCCGTGTTACCCGTTCTCAAGTTTGTCTCGCTTACCTTTATCTCTCGAAACATTACGCTTTTGCCACAATGGTGGACTGATGACTGGACATGAAAATGCCATGTTTTTAGACTGTGTTTCTGCCTCGTATGTAAGCAAAACTGGAAATAATGTAGTGAATATCACTCCTGTCGGAAAAGTGGTCAATGGAGTTCCCATGCTATCAGGTGTATTCCCCCTGGCTAGCGTACTCCACTGCTCTGTATACGGAAACTAAATACACGTTATTAATGCATAAGTAATATATTTCAGTACTAGCCATACCAAAGACATTTTGTACAATGCATATCTATAAGTCATTATATCACATAAATTTAAATATAAACCTCAAAATAAATTTTAAAAAAATCTCTTTGCTCAAGGTTTCTATCCGAGATATGGCTAATGCAAAGTTTTAGCTCCAATTTGGGAATTAATTGCATACTAATCATTTATTGTTATGATTGTTATGAATTAATAACAAGTCTTTGACTTGGTCTACTCGTTAAAGGCATTCCCGCTTTACTGAACTTTCTTTCGCTGCTTGATGGAATGCACAACCTACGTCTGGCAATTACTGATAGAGTAGGTAGACTAATTTCATGCTCCGTCCACCGGGAGAATGGGAAACACGGGAAACCATTCTTAGGACAGCCGACGGTGTGGACCGGCCTCTCTCCGTCTCCCGAATACAGTGCGTAGAGCCACGGTAGAGCCATGGCCACCCCTCCTCTTCTCGGTTGGTCGTTCTAAGTGCAGAGCTGTCGGACCACGAACCAGCCGTGGCCACTTGTGTACCTAGACCCACTCTGCATTCATCTACCCTTAACCAACCATTATATCAACCTTTTATACATCCGAATTCCCCGCCTTTGCTCTTTGCAAACAAGGGCTTACTCACATCTGGATAATGATGGCGCCTGGCCTCCGAAGAGGCCTGCTACAGGTCTTTCGAGTTGACGACGTATAGGTGACCTGCGCATCTGTGAGGATGGGGCACTACCTATGACGAATTCTATTGATGAACACGGCACACACATCCAGTCCCCGAGACATCAGAATTAACCAATAAAGATTAAGTTCTCCGACCCGGCCGGGAGTCGAACCCGGGACCCACTGGGCCAAAGGTCAGAAAGCTAACCATTTAGCCATGGAGCCGGACTCATATATGGATGAACCACATTGATTGCAAGGTCATTCTCCATAGTCCGCAAACTTCGCTTCGAACATGCCTTGTCGAACGAATTGGAGCGAACTCGGGCATTTTAGTTTACACGCTCCACACATGCGTGATAGTGGTTGCATATGCAACACGGTAAATGTTGGTCTGTCGTGGTTACCCGTCTCAAGTTCGAACAATGCACGCCACTAACATGCACATGACCCTCAGCACATCTGAAATAGGTGACTATTGGAGCCAAAAGTGATCAGACATAGTGTCAGGCATTCTATCCTGCTTTGTACCGGGGTTTTGAATGTTGGAATTATTTACCTTTTTACTCCTCCAAGGGCCTACGCGACCTTTACGAATATAGCATTAGGCCCCTAATGATTAAATGTCACAGCGGTTTAATACGACTTTCTTCTTCTTTTAGTCAGATTTCTTTATTAATTCATTTACCCTCCAGGATTGGTTTTAACCTCGGACTCAGCGAGCGGTTCCACCTCTACCGCCTCCAATGTCCTGGAGCGTGAGACTTTGGGTCGGGGTATACAACTGAGACGGGGGACCAGTACCTCGCCCAGGTGGCCTCACCTGATATGCTGAACAGGGACCTTGTGGGAGGATGGGAAGATTGAAAGGGATAGATAAGGAAGAGAGAAGGAAGCGGCCGTGGCCTTAAGTTTGTCACCATCCCGGCATTTGCCTGGAGGAGAAGTGGCAAACCACAGAAAATCACTTCGAGGATGGCTGAGGAGAGAATCGAACCCCCTCTACTCAGTTGACCTCCCGAGGCTGAGTGAACCCCGTTACAGCCCTCGTACCATGTTTCAAATTTCGTGGCAGAGCCGGGAATCGATCCCGCGCCTCTGACAGCTAATCATGCTAACTACTACATCAGAGAGGCGGACCTTAGCCACATTTACGGAGTGATATTAGTATTTTCAACCAAGGAGAGAAATATACGTTATTTTTATTAAAATCGATGGCCAGAATCAATATGAAAATCGAGAACTTTCAACTCTCCTGGAATCACAGTACTTTATCTGTGACTTTTATTTGCTGGCCACATCAGCAAACCAGTTAGTGCCCTGCGCGGGTATAATCGTTAACGCTAAAACAATCACTGCATTGTCTGCATTTATCGACGAAATAATGTTCCTGGAATAAAATCCAATAATAGGATGGTAGTTTTGGTGATTCGCACTGTCGCGCGTTCCCATACAGGAACAAAACTGGTGCAATGAATACGAGCTAACGAGAAAAAAGTATTCGCTGAATAAAACAACAGCAACAACTATTGCACTGGCAGTTAAGCTATGGCTTTATGGCCTATCTTGTTTTAATCTGATCCAAAACACCAAAACTTGTATTCTGCAACGACCATTAAAAGCATGCGTTTGATTTCATAACGTAATTGTGTATACTTAACTGTAATCCTTAGCTGTGAGGATTGTACTACTTGTAAAATAGTGTTTCTATTTAGGTCAGCGAGTCACTGAATAAGTTGAAGCATTATTTCTACGCCTGTTTTAGCCCTATAATATCTATGTAACTATTTAATCTTATATCTACGAAAATATGTGAGTGATAATTCTGTTTCGACTTCCCACTATATTTCATACTTCATACAATTATTTCAGAACAAAGAGAGAGAATACTCCTTATCTCAAGATGTGTGCTATCAGATGATCTCTTCTTTTCACCAAACTGATATGTTCTCGTCATCGAATCAATATATACACATTTTTGTGATTTCCCTTTCAGTTTGAAACTTTCCTTTACATTTTTTCACTTTCATAATTTATTTTCACATATAATTACACGTTCAAAATACACTCTCAGTTAGTACTCCTTTCACAATATTTGATCTCACTTAGGTGTGATTAGCTGCCAACCCCGAGTCCCGGCTTCGATTCCCGGCTCTGCCACGAAATTTTAAGAGATCAGGAACGTGGTCCACTCAGCCATGGGAGGTCAACTGAGTAGAGGTGATTTCGATTCCCACTTCATCCATCCTAGAAGTGGTTTTCTGTGGTTTTCTGTGGTTTCTCACTTCTCCTCCAGGCAAATATCGGGATAGTACCTAATTTAAAGCCATGGCCGCTTGCTTCCCTCTTTCTTGTCTATCCCTTCCGATCTTCCCAACCCCCTCGAAGGCCCTGTTCAGCATGGCAGGTGAGGCCGCCAAATCGATGTACCAGTCTTTATCTCCAGTTGTATCCCCCAACCCAAAGTCTCACCCTCTAGGATGCTGCTCTTGGGGCGGTAGAGGTGCGATCCCTCGCTGAGTCCGAGGGAAAATCCAACCCGGGAAGGTAAAAGTATTAAGAAAGAAAGAAAGAAAGAAAGAAAGAAAGAAAGAAAGAAAGAATCTCACTTAGGAAGTGGTTTGTCACAAGAATTTAAAAAGAGCTTCCGTCCTTTAGAATGTGAGGGAATATTCCATTACTTAATAAATATTTTCGACATTTAATAATTTGAATAGCTGAATTATGCACTGCTCGCCAGTCTTGCACAAAGCATTAAATGGCTGAAAGAGAGTAGAGTAACAAATAAAATTACATATCTCTGAATTTATGTTCAAGAATAAAGAGCTGATTTTCTTTACATTCGCTTGCAACGCTGATTAATCGCATAGTTTTCCCGGTCACTCAGTCAACTTTATCGTACCGGGTGTCCACAGTTAAACTGACGGTGTTCAGCGTAGCGCAATACGGGCTGTAATGATTGGACATAGGAGTCTGACATTTCGTAGATGTGTTAACTAATCAATGCACTCGCGAATTATGCCACAAAATTTATTACTTCCCAGACTTACCACGAGGCAAATATATAGAGCTGTAAGCAGCGGTATGGTCACAGAAAAAGACACGAAAGATCAAACACATGACAAGGGTGGTTCTGGCAGTGGCTACAAACACTGTTCGATATGGCCTCCCAACTCAGCAACATGCTGCATTCGTAACACTGGCCGCAGCATCGGAGCGTCATGTCGTCGTATGCTAGCCTTTAGATCAGGCAGAGACCGGACATGAGAGACACAATCCTCCAAATATCCCCACAACCAGAAGTCACCCTCAATATAGGTCGAGGTTCTTGAAAGTCTTCCATCTGGAAAATGTCCAGAGATGATGTGGTTGTTACTGAAGGCTTCTTGCAGCAAATCCTCCACCTGGCGAGTGACATGTGGTGACTGCATGAAAATAACGATGTGGCCATAGTTACGTTCTTGCAAATCTGGAATCACGTGCTGCACAAGGAGGTCACTATAACGTGCAGATGTCATTGTACACCTAACAGGCTGACGAAAGGTCATCTTTCAAAGAAAACGGACAAAGAATGAAGCAGCTTGTAACACCGCACCAAAACAGCCACGTAAGCTGAATGCAATGGTTGCTCCTGCAACAGCCAAAGAACTGACATAAATCAATTCCACCGGAAGAACATTCTGATGTCAAAGTTACGGAAATTCACACGTTATGACTGCTTTCTGCGCCATATTTTCTCCTGGTGGCAAGACTTCAAACTAATATTTATTGTGGCATAATTCGCGAGCGCATCCCCTAATTAGCATATCCACGAAATATCACACTTCTACGATCATTGCAGCCCGTGGTGTGCCACTCTGAACACCTTATTTTTTTATTGTGGACACTCCGTGTATAGAGCAGACGTACTCCATGTTCTCTGCGTAGTGTGAAATTCATCTCCAGATTTACATCAGGTTTATAATTCATATATTTGGAAGGGAACGACACGCTTCCCTTTCCTACTATTCACGGTTCAAGTAAGCTTCAAATATCTGACTTTCAAAAGTAGATACGCTGTCCAAACAAATAGGTTTCCGTTATGGCGCTGATAGGCTTGAAGGAAGGCAGTCATTTCCTCTAGTAGACGGAAGTAGTGAAAATTGATCGTATGCATCTTAGAGAATGGCCACTTTGTGTTATCGGGATCGTTCCGGACTGGTGATGTTACCTCGTTGTTTCATCTCAAACGCGAAGGAGGCTGCTGATAGTTCATGCTCCCTTTTCTACACACCGAAGATTATTTTATTTATCACATTGTAGATTATTATCCAACGTAATTTTAGGACATCATATTGTGGATTTATTACTGAACGTAAATTTAGGTTATTAGCTGTAAGTAAAAGCCATCCTTTTAATTTCTTTAATTTTCTAGAATGAATGATAGTTCCTAGACTTTAAACTTGAAAGTCACTATGGTTGAGTAAAAAATTAAAATAAAGCTTACGGCTTAGTCATTCCATGTTCTAGTAAAAGAAAGTAATTCATCACACCGTTACACGAAGTGTGATGAGATAAAATCAGAAATATGGGAGAAGTGAAATGAAATGTCGTATGGCTTTTAGTGCCGGGAGATCCCAGGACGGGTTCGGCTCGCCAGGTGCAGGTCTTTCTATTTGACGCCAGTAGGTGACCTGCGCGTCGTGATGAGGATGAAATGATAATGAAGACAACACATACACCCAGCCCCCGGGCCATTGGAATTAACCAATTAAGGTTAAAATCCCCGACCCGGCCGGGAATCGAACCCGGGACCCTCTGAACCGAAGGCCAGTACGCTGACCGTTGAGCCAACGAGTCGGACATGGGAGAAGTGAACTGTGTAGAGCATTCATCAGACGTGATAATACAAAAACATTTTTGGAATAATTTATTTATCCAAACTTTCGATAAAATAATGAGAAAATAAATAATGAGAATATAAATATTTATAGGACAAATTAACGCTGAGAGAGATGTCAGCATAGGAGCTCAGGAAACTACCCATTAAAATTCTCATTACTCTTGGTCGATAAGGTAAAGATCCAAGTGGGTGGCAAAGTATAATAGAAAAAGACGAAGGCGGAAGGTAAAATAAAGCAACAACACACAGGCTGTTATTGTTCTATTGTTGTGTATTTATGTGATAACAAATACAAGGTTACGGAACAAAGCAAAGAAAATGATAGGACGACTACACATTAGGCGGAGACCTGCAGTGAAAACAAAAGTTGAAAGACTGAGGACTTAATGAAGCCTTGCAATCTCTCCGTCAAACCTTGACACTGTACACAAGGTCTGCCTACGTAAAAGTGAGCGCTGTTAGATGCCATCCTCGGAGGCCCGAATTAGATTCCCAATACTGCCAGAAATTTAAGAATGGCAGGACTGCTGGTATGCGGTTAAAATGGTACATGCAGCTCACCTCCACTGGGTGTGTGCCTGAAAAGAGCTGCACCACCTCGGGATGAAGACACGAGCTTACTTTACTTTAGTGTACAAAAGAGGATCGACTGTTTGAGTGGCCTGGGAAAGGACACTGGCTATCAGTTAAGGAATACATGGTTGCCAGACATTGGGGATTTACGTGGGTAGTTCCCTTCCCTGTCCTTTCACGATTAATATTTCGTCTAGGTGTTTTCCAAATTCGTACGTTCCTCATCGTCAGATGTGTCATTCCAGGCTTGTGTCAATGTCATACACCCGTCAATGTCATTACATGTTATGTGACCCTCTTAGACTGATTCTGATGGTTCCGTCAGCTTCCGCTTCGAACGCTGGCGCTGTACCGCGTCCGGGGAGCCATCTGGTGACGAATGAACGTACTATTTCCACTTTTATTATAACGTCTAAAGTTCAAAGCTCATTGTTTAAGAAGCCTTTCTCGTGGACAGTCGAGATATTCTTCTGATGATGCAGAGCACAGTTCTCTTCTAAACGTAAAGAATTTCACCTTATTTTCTTGACACAACTTAAGCCCAAAAGCCTATATCATGCCTCGTTTATTATTAATGGTCTTGGGCGACAAGAACGCAATACGCATTATAAAGATTCTGTAAAGGTTTTGACGCTAAGATGGCAAGAAGACCTGTGGATGCGCAAGCAAAAATTACTAAGTATTGCATAAGATACAAAGATTCGTGGTAAATAGGAATTGAGAGCCTAGACTAAGGTGGATGAACCACATCCAAACAGAAAATGAGCAGAGGAAAAATGTTCGATTTTATCGATCAAATCATGTCCCACTTTTTAGAAATATTTGGAAAAATGTAACTCATATCATCCACCGGACTTCATTGTAAACAGATGGTGGTGACGGAGGAAGCGAGGTAAGATGGTGGGAAATTAAACAGCAGTAGTATCGTAGGTGTCGTCAGTTCTATTGTAGATTACTAGACTTTTCTCCGACTTCTCAAAACTCCATATAATATCATGCACGGTTATGTCTGTGTTAATCGTAGTCATTGGCTCGACTGGGATGTATTTTTAACAGCATGGAAAGAAATGAGAATATCTGCGATACTAGTTCCTTGCGTTGTATATCTACCAATACATGTATGTTTTTACTTATTGTAGTTTATGGAATTAAATGCACGATCATAATTAATTTTGAGCTTATTCTACACAGATAATGTAATGGAGGAAGTATGATACGGAATAATAGACGTGTATTCTACAACTCCTTTAGGAAGGTACATAGCAGTAATGAACTCGCAAAACAATATCATGATATAGAATAGATCATGGATTCAGGAGGATGAAGCCTGCATAAAATTATCACCAACGTGCTTTGACAACAGCCTAGTAGAATTTAATAAATTTACGTTAACTATACGCCGAAGGAGCAACGAAAGAAAGAAGAACGAAGAAGCTGATCATAAACTTCATGGGAACATCACGTAGCACAACCGAAAAGCAATTAGGGTGAGTCGAGTTCGAACCGAAAATGAGGAACTTTTCTAAAATAAATTGTAATATACGAGAAAAATGTCTTAAACTGTCGAATTCTTAGGACTGAATATATATGTTCTGTTTTTCTACCAAGCGCAGTTCACGGATTTACCCACTAGTTAACCTGCTTATATTAAACGAAATACGAAATATCGTTATAAACACCAAAATAGTAACGTTATTCTTTGGTTTAATGATCAGTTGTACTTTCTCATTATCAAAACTTAATCTTATCAAACTAGAGAATAACTTTGTCTTTAGCTCCTCACCGAGACAGCCATGTCCCAACTCCCGAACAACAAAAGTGAAATTTTCGAATTGAAAATTCATCTACCTGTCTTTAGAAATTAAACGCAATATTGTAGATACTACCGCTACTACTGCTAATATTACTACAGCACTATTACTACTACTAATGAGGAACAAAGTGGCCATCTGCATTTTTGTTGACTTCAGGAAAGCGTACGACTCGGCTGATCGACAGTCTCTCTTCGTTATTCTGAGGAACTTGGGATTGACTCCAAGACCCTCAACCACATCAAGGCAACACTCACTGACACTATCTCCAAAGTTAAATTCATGGGGAGATCTCTGAACCATTCCCGATTAAAACTGGTATCCGACAAGGTGACGGCCTATCTCCGCTTCTTTTCAACATAGTCCTAGACAAAGTCATCTGCGAGTGGGAGAAGACATCGAAAGACATGGGATACTGGCGCCCCATACGTCTAGGACGACCCAACGACGGTATTGAGATATCTTATCTCGCTTTTGCAGATGACCTGGCCGTACTGACAGATGATGTAGTCACAACCGTTAAACAAAATGAAACCCTTAGCGAATGTGCTGGAAAAGTTAGGCTATACATTTCCTTTGAAAAGACCAAGTTCTTCTGCCCAAAACTTGACATCCAAAATTTGAACACGACATATGGGCAAATCAATCGAGTACCACACTTCAAGTACTTGGGAGAAATACTTGAACCAATGGGAGGAGAGAAGACTGCCCAGAAAATTCGCCTACAAAAATTTCGGAAAGCCTACGGTAGGGTTCACAACATATACAATAAAAAGTGCTTGACCCGCCATGCAAAGATCAGACACTATAATATAGTAATCAAGCCCGAAGTCTTATATGCCAGCGAGACACTTACACAAAACGGGGAAGGTGACTTACAAAACATATTAAAAGAAGAAAGAAGAATCCTGAGGAAACTTCTCTGCCCCCGAAAAACAGAAGATGGTTATAGACTGAGGTCACACAAAGTGACAGAAGAGATTTCCAACATTGAAGCAGACATCCGCAAAAGGCTTCTGAAATTTTATGGGCACGTCCGCAGACTGACACACAAGATTCTCACCTACATATAACATCTAAAATTATTCCATTGGTACTGGAAGTGAAGAAAGATCTGGAAAAGTCCCAGATGAACTCAACTGACACCGCGGACAGAAACCTCTATAGGAAAAATATTAATGGATGGAAAGTGCAACCAGAGAACTAAGTGAAGAAGAAGACTGGAGCAAAGTGGACAGAAGAACGAAAAAGGATCCACGGAGAAAGGATGAGAGCTTTTTGGCAACTCAGGTAAAAGAATCGTTAGAGCTTTGCGTGATCCATTGGGTCCATTCGCACATAATAATAATAATAATAATAATAATAATAATAATAATAATAATAATAATAATAATAATAATAATAATAATAATAATAATAATAATAAGTAGGCTACTGGAAATCCAGAAAGACTGACGAGAGTTAACCTTGGTCTTAGGAGATCGAAGCGATATGTAAAAATGTAAAGAAATAAAAAATAAAAAAGTTTGACCACAACTACCATGTGCGGACTTGACGCCATTTAGGCAACCCGCGTTGACAGTGAAACTGGCTCTCTGTTGTGCTGTCAGTTGCCGAGTTAACGCTAAATGTATTACCAGAGATCGTTTACATGTCAACATCATACGATATTGTCCTCGGACACTCACGGAACTAAAAGCGATACGCTAAATAAAATTCACACGACATGGAGTGCTGAATAGACACTTTTCCGCCCTTGAAAGAACTGTCCACCTCTGCCGGGTTTCAACCCGCGATATTGGGATCCAGAGGTCGATGCTCTGATCCATAAGGGAAGCTCTTTGGCTTATTACTTGCTTTGCTTTCTGCAGCCTAGGTATATTTTTCCATTCAGAATTATGGGATTTTGCGTTTTACTGTATGTTCTACAACACATCGTACTTTGAGAGTAGGCTAAAACCAAGAACTAGCGCTCGAGTACAGTGCACTCCTAGAAACTCTAATCGACTTAGATTGATAAAAACAGATATTAACTTACTTCCCTGGCTGTACATACCGGGAGTCCCTGCAACAAAACAAAAGATTGAGTGTCGTTCGATTCTGTAACTGACATGTCTTGTTCTTGTTTCCACATTTATCTTGAGAATGCTTGCAGTTAGAAAAACTGGACCAAACGCATTGAACTTCTGTGTACATATTCCCGAAAAAAAAAAAACGAGGATGTCTTTTTATAATAAAGAGGAAAAGTGCACAATGTGCAGGAAAAAAATAACAAATAGTTAACAATAGTTATTAGTTATTAGGATAGTCACTGTCCCTCAATGCAAAGCACTTCCTTTCACTGCATATCATTCTGGATCGTGATATTTGCTGGTCATGCACACGTAGAAGTAGAAGCCATGAACGGCGTAGCGTGTCACTAAATGTCTCAGCTCAGAGTTCCCTTGTTGCCAATCGCTGTAGATCACGGCGTCTGTAGAGTAGAACTCTGACCGTATTTCATTTGTCTTTTTCCAAAGTACTTCCATGAGGCCTTTATATGCAGGAGTTGATGGCAAAAGTAGCTGTAGTCGTAGTTCCTCAATGAAGAAAGGCTCCCTGGTGAGCTCGTATGCGAGCCGAGAGGGTGTGAATTTGGGAAGGCATAATATTTTTTTCAGAAAAGTGGCTTTCACTTTCTCAATCTGTTCCAGATTTCTCTGTGTGCAGTGTATCCAAATTAATTCTAGTCCATATGTTATGATAGGAGTGATTTTAATTTTGAATAATTTCATTGCCGTTCCAATTGATAGTCTATTGATGAGCTTTATGTCGTTCATCGCCTTGATAGCCGTGTTTGTTTTGTCTTCTATGTGTTTTCTGAATATGATGCCACGTGTTTGTAAGGTAATCCCGAGATGTTTGAAGTGTGACACTGCTGTTAGTTTCTTTTCTTGCTAGAAGAAAGAGGCCTGTGGCCCCCCTTTTCTGACGCTCATGGACACTGTCTTTTTTTCGTTAATTTGTAGCTCATTTTCCTTTGTCCATTGCACCAGTTGATCGAAGGCAATCTGCAATTCTACCTGGTCTGTTGATGTTATTACCATATCATCTGAATAGATATATAGACGTACCTTTTCTGATGATATTGCTTGAACTACGTCAGCTGTTGCTGCAGTGAAGAGCAGAGAGCTCAGTGGATCTCCTTGGAGTACCCCGTTTGTTTGATGAATTCGTCGTGAGATATTTATACCGTCAATGATGATTATGCTGTTGTCGTGCAGTATGTTTTGAATAATTCGCAATAGATAGTTCTCTCTACCAACCAATTGCTGTAGTTTCTCTATTATTAATTTCCGACTGATTGAATCGAAAGCTTTCGTGTAGTCTATAAATATTGCATGTAGTTTTCGTCCTGGATTTGAAAAGGTAGTCTGTATGTCGTTGAGTAGGCAGGTAATGGCTTGGATTGTGCTTCTATTTTTCCTAAAACCGAATTGTTCCTCAGGTAATTTCAGGTCTATTATGTTTGTAAGTCTCTTGCATAGTAATTTAGTCAGTAACTTGAACATCGTGCATTCCAGGGCGATTCCTCTGTATGAGTTAGGATCCCCTGTATCTCCTTTCCCTTTGTATAACATTTTGACCGTAGATTTCTTCCAACTGTCCGGAATATTGCTTTGCTCTAGAAGATTGATTATTTCAGCTTTCATTTCAGGCCATATTTCTTTAATATGCTCACTGTATATAGAGTCGGGTCTACTTGATTTGTTGTTCCGGATACTTGTTATGAACTCCGCCACTTCTTCCTCCGTAAAAGGTTCGACGTTCGTAAGTCTTTTCTTGCATTTCTATTAACTATAGTAGGTCATTGTGAAAAACTGTTCGCGCTTCCAAATTTTCAATTAGAAGTTATGGAAGTGTTTTTACTTCCATTTATGTAATTTTGTTCATCTGTTTCCATTTCTTGAAGAATGCAGTACTTCCACACTTGTCTCTTGAGACTGGTCAGAGCAAAGCAATTATACTTGCTCAATAAACTTACTCTGTTGGAATTTTGTCTCTTGAGTTACTGTAATGCCTGCTCTGGTGTGGATAAGGGTGTCAGATTTAGTAGAATAATGGATCCTAATTTCATGTATCGAGTGAGTCGATATGGGTCGTGAACGGGTCTCCATTCGGGAGATAGTTTAGTTCGAAGTGGTTTGAAGATGTATTTATGTGGTTTCTAATCTTCACAAGGCACATGCCGGGGCTGTAGGTATATAATTCAGTCAGTCTACCTCGAATTTGTTGTGAATCTAACATTTTCAAGTCCGCGAACTCGAATCCTACCATAGTTAATGCCTTTCTGTGTTCAGTCTGCAAGCTTCTGAGAATTAACTGTGCGCTTTCATACTCCTCTGTGGCCTCGTTTAGTTCATACCTCGTATCTTTAAGTTATTAAAAACTGAGTTTAACGTCGTCATTCTCTTGTCCTTCTTGGCGTAGTTCATTATTCTCCTAGGTAACCTATCCTCCTCCGTTCACCTCAAGATATCCCCAGAATGGAAACCGGTTTGTACTCACAGATTCTTCCTCTGAATTCACTCTTAAGTTAGCCTTTATCTACTCATTTCGAATACCCTTCTGCCATTGTTTCCACCTGTTTCTTCCAGCAATCATTCTCGATACATTCATGTCTGTTACTTCGGATTTAAGAACAAGCAGGGTTACCAGATGTCTGGAAAATCTCGGACATGTCCTATAATTTAACCTTCTCCCTGGTGTCCGGAAGAATGTTTTTAAATTACAAAATATCCTCCTTATTTACTGCATTCGACGGATTGTGAGTAAATGCTTAATTTAGACCACAACTGCTACCTTCGTAATTACATTTATACAGTCAAATGAATCTGGAGTTGATTACTAGAACATCCTGGCTCTAGAACCAAGACAGATAAATAGGTTTCGTTGATTGAGAGACAATGAAATTTACTAGAAATCTTTATCATTTAAACATACACATCTTCATTATAGACTGTTGTGCCTCTGTGAATTTACTAATCGTCACTACAATCCTCTATTTGTAACTAGTTCTGTGGCTTCGTTTAGTTCTGTCTCTCTTAAATGGTTAGAAACTGAGTTTAACCCTCGTCGTCAAGGTCTCCCATCCATAGCGGAGTCCAATATACTCCTAGGTAACCTATCCTACTCCATTCGCCTCACATGGCCCCAACACGGAAGCCGGCTTATGAGTACAGCTTCATCCATCGGTTTCCTTTATAACTTAGCCTTTATCTCCTCATTCCGAGAACCTCCTGACATTGCTCCCGCCTGTTTGTACCAGCAATAATTCTCTCATGTCTGTCACTTCTAGCTTATGAATAAGACATTCTGAGTACACCCAGCTTAGTTGTTTAAAATCTCCAGTCGCGAAGGGAGAACACTTTTTTAAGTAGCTGCGGACAATTGATTTTGGAGACGAAATGAAGCTTTCCTAGTGATCAGATGCGTACTTTTAACGAATTTCCTAAACAAGATGATATCATTTAATCATAAGTGGATGAGACATTTTTGTGCCACTGCTGCTGTTGTTGCTGCTGCTGCTGATGATGATCGTATCCAGTTTTCCTCCAATGCTGAATTCGCTTCAGTATGAAATAGCGTCTACAGCCTTGTCACTGACTGCGTCAAAATCTTCACATTGAGTTTCCATTAGAACATTTGGGTAATGACACAGATGTTCCATATTTTGAAAAGCACCGCAGTTGCAAGCATCATTTTGTGTATAGCCCCATGTTTTGTACCGTGGCCCTAGTTCTTGCAATACCAGTTTTTATCCTCTTAAGCGTTCTTCATATTGACCATGGCTTTGAGACATTATCTGGAATAACAGTGTCTCTAGAATTAATATCGTACCTTCGTTACTGGCAGGAGAGGATACTATAGCGTCTTCGCAGTATGAAAGAAAATAAACTCATAGAACTAATCATTTCGCGAGATCAAAGGGCACGGAGTAAAAAAGAAGAATGGTAAAAACAAAAACGAGAACACGCATTTACAAAGGGCACTAGGAAAGTTTTGCAATGTGAGTGGACGCTTTGGACTTTTCAAAATAATTTCCACCACACTCAATACATTCTCCATACGCCGAAACCAGTCACTGAACCAACTCTGCCATTTTTCTTCGGTTATATTTTCACACTCTTGATCCCATTCTGCCAGAAGCTCCTCGTCGGATGCAAGACACCGCCCCTTCAGCTTCATTTTCACTTCTGGGAAGAGTACGAAGTCACATGGGGCATACAGGACTATATGGATGGTGATCAAGGACAGTCAACCCTGATCTGGCAAGAAAATCCATTGTTACATTAGCACGATGTGCTGGAGCATTGTCGTGATGCAAGAACCAAGTGTTGAGCTGTGAACTTGGACGAAGCTGCTTGAGAGCCTGGATGACCTGAGGCAGACAAGTCTCACTGCATCACTTCGCAGTAACTCTCCTTTGTGTTTCTAGCACAACCCGAGTCAGGATGTCCCGTTTAGTGAAGAATACAGCAATCATTCTTTTCTTCACTGCCCTTGACTTTCGCACACTCACGGGAGTACCCTCATCTTCAAACAGCCACACCTTGTTCTGGGATTTTGTTGGGACATCGTAATAATAAAGCCAAATTTCGTCACCTGTAACGATGCTATTGACGTTACGCGAAGTCCCATTTTCAAATTGGTTTAGCATTTTTCGGCACCATTTCATTCGATGTGCCCTTTGTTCCTCTGAAAGTGAATGGGGCACCCAAAGGGAACAAACCTTTTTAACATGGAGATGGTCGTGTAGAATTGAATGAATAGCTGGTGCGGGGATGTGGAGGGTCTCTTCTACCTGCCGATATGTCAACCGCCACTCTTGCTGCAACATTTTCCACACAGCTTCAATGTTTTCCTCAGTCACTGATTCAGATGGTCGCTCAGAACGAGGATCGTCTTCAACCCCAAAATTTCCCCTCTGGAACACTTTGTACCAGCGGAAAATTGTTGTCCGATGTGACCAGTCTTTCTCCAGCACAGGAGTCATTTCCTCCAGGCACTGGTCAACAGTTAATCCACGAGCAAAATTGTAGAGGATAATTGCGCGATATTCACTTTTAGACCACACTGACATCTTAACTTGCTTTCAATCCTACTGCTTGGTAACAACTGATGTGAAGGTCGCGCCTTGCTGTCTTCTAGACCAGTTTTCACCCCTCATTTTCCCTCACCATAACAGGTGTGTCCAGCCAACCGTTTTTGCGTATTACGAAACTTTCCTTGTGCCCTTTGTATATTCTTTAATAAATATAATATTTGTGTATTTAACATTGGTAATATTTAGTTATAAATTCATTTAACATTCAAACGTGCATCAAGTCCCTCCAGCCCAGTAGTGTTGACTGCTGCTGGCAGTACTGGCTCCTGAGAGTGCTTGGTTTTGCTGTTCCAGGCTTGATGATAGTAAATATTGCATCCTCCCCCACCCACAGAGTCTCCGCCGGTAAATCAACAGGGTCGTTATCTGGGTTAAAACCAAGTGGGCATCATGACTATATAAGAAATACTTAGCGGCATAAAGGGTAGGAGAAATCGGATGATCGAATGATAACACTGTTTTAAAGCATGGGTCTATATCCTCCTGATGATTGTGAAATCTGATGCAAAATAACCATGTTGAATATCTATGAATAATTACAAATTTCGCAGCTAACATGTTGAAGACTGTTTCAATATTTTGAGGACGAGACTAAGTACCACTGATAGAAAATTCGATCATGACAACGCATATACGGAATAATAAACAAATAAATCACTCAAACTATTCCCATTATCAATGGGGTATATTTACATAACTTACACGCAAGTCTGAGTGAAGCCTAAACTAGATCAAACTTCATACACAAAACAATAATCCCATTTAAAGGAATACGTGCTAAACACTCAGGAATATTTCAATACGAAATGCTCTGGTTCGGAATCGAACCCAGCATACATATAATATACCCCCGGATTGGAACCTGTGTTGAAAAATCAAAATAGAGTGCACTCACCACAATGAAAGAAACATAATACAATAGATACAAATGAACACGGATCTTCACGGTGTGAGGTTCGAACAAGTGATCACTGGACTCCGCAGATGGGCACTGAAAACCCTAACTATCATATTTAGTCATAAATGGCTGAATTACACTTGATAATTGAGTCTATCTCTGATCAAAGTAAGGTACTTTAAAGAAAAGGATAATCTTTACACATAAATCACATGTCATGGAAACGGAACCCACCTGTCTAAAACACTGGCTATGTTTCAACTCACAAAAAATTAAAACTCATTCTTCCTTCTGCAGGAGTCCCTCTTGTGGGCGTGTCCCCATTTCACACAAATATATGGCTGCTCAAGTCGGTCAGTCGAGACACATCTTCAAATTTCTCCATTAGCCACTCGGGCGTATATATCTTTAATCTGCCTTCACGGCTTTCATATTATCGTTGCTTATAAACTCATACTTAACCCGTTAATATACTAGTTCACAGAGGCCTTTCATGTCGTATTCTATTTCATAGCGGGTGTTCAATCTTTTCAACTCAGAGTCCCAGCTTCTAAACTCTGCTGTATCCCTATGTTACATTTCTCCCTTGCATTGACACAAAAACTCACTACCAAATAATTGGCAATTAAAAATACTTCCATCAAAGATTCTACTAAGTTCTTTGGATGACATTACTTCCTTCTCAACTCACAGCCATTTATTTAATTCTGGAACGAATTTAAAATCGTCTCTCGCCTAGCTACATGGGAGGACATGGTTCGAACCTCACGACGGCTCACTCCGGCACTCATTCCATCCGAAGACTAAACTACATCAAAATACTACTCGCATGCATTATGATACAACTGGTTGAGTACCAGTCAATATAAGAAAAACATTCCGGTGGATACTACTGGCACTAACCATTCTACTCTAAGTCAAACTATGTAAAAACAAACCTGAGAACATTTACAAATGAAAAATGAAGAATGAAATAGAATAAAAATCAAATCCACCGTGTTTAAAAAATCGAATTCACTCAGGCTTGTTGCTAGTTGAATATTTTGCCCTTAATTAGCACATTTACATCTTAAAGGAAAGGTACCCTATCAATGTATTATTTACAAATTAATGAAGTTTAAATGGACATTCTGTTGTAATACGAGTCATGGTAGTAAAATAAGGGTACTTAGCCCCATCCTCAGGACACCTCGTGTAGCTACGGGACGCCCATCGGTCGATTTACTGCCTCATAGCTTCCATGTCGACTGCTTTGACGACCAGGTCCGAATTGGAACCCCTAGGATGAAACTCCATCACACTTGGCACTGGAATCTCCGTGGTCTACGGCACAGAACACACACAGGTAGGCCCTATACGTACGTCTGCTTGAAACGCGTACTTTACGGCCTGATTTTTGATCCAAGGCCCCGGGATCAAAAAGAAAAATACAGGGTTATTAATTAAACGCCCACATTTATTTTAGTAGTGACGTCTTAGTGTCAAACCCTGTGTCTCGTCTCACAAGAACTGTTATTATAAGGGTTCCAATCGTCCCTTATTTGTTTTGAGTAAGTACGGTAACTATAATAATAATAATAATAATAATAATAATAATAATAATAATAATAATAATAATAATAATAATAATAATAGTTCGTGGTACTCTAAATTATGACCAAATAACCCGATTTCACTTCTTTTCATACACCAATTGTTTAATATAGTAACTATTGTTCTTTAAAATTAAAGTTCGCATACAAAGGACACTGTTACTCAAGACGGTCACATGTCTGTTTCTTACGAGACGAAAACAGACTGCCCCTGGTTGACTCTTCCCAAACCTTATATTAGCTGAGAAGTTTCCCCCTCTCAGATTTCCCATACACCCTATTATAAGTGTATTACAGGTGCAATAGTGCGATAATAAAGTGACCAGTGACCTTATAATATGGTTAAGACTCGCCCGGACGAAATATGATCGCAGAATCCCCAGTAATGAATAAATAACTTTCTTCAATTTACAGCTCGTTTACATGGCCTCTGTAACTTTCCTCTGTTATATAATCATATATTCCTTCTTTTAACAGAATATTGTCACCATAAAGGATGTCACACACTCTAAAGAAATTCAAAAATCACGAACAGCTCTGCTGAATCGTTGTACAGTGCTGTATAGAAAACGAAGTTGCCCAAGCTGTCTTATGGTTCCAAGATTACGATGTTAAAATGTTTACCTCGCCCACTCACCAACGACTTGTGGTAGGGATAAATTTTCCCTTCTTTCCATGCAGGGATTCCCTAGTTATGCTTGGGGGAAATAGTTGCCAGCATCGCCCGTGGCGTTCCAAGCTTCGAGATCCCGTGAACTCGCTCCCAGACGAAGAAATTCGCGTCCACTTGATCACCAGTTCTTGGTTTATTTCTGTGTCGGGTACAGTATGCAACTTGGCATTCTGAACTTTTTGAAAGTTCCAGAATACGTTCTGTTATCCCTGCACACACAGGCCAGAAGGAAATTTTGGAAAAATGTTGCGGGAGTGACGGATGCACCCGAAAAGCCACCGGCGAAGCCACGGAACCTCTCGGCGGAAGAGTGAGAAAGGAGAAAACAAAGATTTACGTATCTTCGGCGAGAGTGCAAAGAGAAGGGCATTAGTCTGCTTGGCAGAAGGGCAGGTTAAATTGTATAAACATGGCCCACAGATGGTAGCATCTATGAATGAATAATGTATTAGTAGCAGTTTTTATTTATTTATTTATTTACACGTTCAATGGACAGAAGAGAGAAACTATTCTTAGACTGTGTGAAGGGTACTTTTAGTTAAATATACTTCAAACACTTAAACCGATCTCACTTTTATGATTGTGATTCAACAGACAAGATATGATGTTTTACAGTAAAAGAAGGAATGACTTCATTCTTGGTAAATTTAATGTGAGAATAACATGCAATTAATATTGCTTATTTCCACATATTTTTGATGTCGGTGCATAATTTTCCGATGTTCTACATTTTCGCAGAAATTTCGTATGAGTAAGATATTCTGAGTCCGCCAAACTTTCACTCTCGTAAGTGTGTCTTAAAACAAACTGATGTAAAGATAATTGCGTCCAAGAACTGATGATATTTTGTCTCAAATATTCGTTTCGGAATTGTTGTCCTTAACTCATTAGTTTCTTAGAATACCTATATCGCGGTGAAAATTAAAACTTGTTCGTAATTTCCTTAGTGTCGGCCTAGCCGAGACGGTAAAAGTATGTTTTACTCACATGGAAGGACGTAGGTTATAGTCCTTGTCAGGAAATGGACAAGTCGAGCGACTTGGCTTCGTGGTGCAGTTCATGTAGCCGAAAACTTGCATTTGAGGGATGATAGGTTCGACCTCTCTCTTAGCAGGCCTAAAGAAATTCCGTGGTTGCCCATTTTTACAAGGTAAATGCTGAAGTTGTATCTTCATTTAGACCGCAACTGTTATACACTGATCAGCCAGAACATTATGACCGCCTACCTAACAGACGGTATGTCCACCTTTGGCACGGATAACAGCGGTGACACGTCTTGGCATGGAATCAATGAGGCCTTGGTAGGTCGCTGGAGGGAGTTGGAATCACATCTACACACACAAATTACCTAATTCCCGTAAATTCCGCGGAGGGGGCGATGAGCTCTGACGCCACGTTCAAGCACATCCCAGATGTATTCGATCGGGTTAAGATCTGGTGAGTTAGAGGGCCAGAACATCAATTGAATTTCGCCACTGTGTTCCTCGAACCACTCCATCACACTCCTGGCCTTGTGACATGGCGCATTACCTTGTTGAAAAATGTCCCTGCCATTGGGAAACATGATCGTAAGGGGCGTAAGTGGTCTGCAACCGGTGTACGATACTTTTCGGCCGTCATTGTGGCTTTCTCGAGCTCCACTGGACCCATGGATGCCCACGTGAATGTTCCCCAGAGCATAATTGATCCGCCGCCAGCTTATCTCCGTCCCGCTGAACAGGTGTCAAGGAAGCTATTCTCCTGGAAGACGACGGATTCGACCCTCCCATCGGCATGATTAAGAAAGTACGGTAATCACCAGACCATGCAACGTTCTGCCACTGCGCCAACGTCGATTGACGATGGCCACGTGCCCATTTCATTCATAGTTGCCGATGTCGTGGTGTTAATATTGGAAAATGCATGGGTCGTCGGCTGCGGAGGTTCATTCTTAGGAGTGTTCGGTGTACTGTGTATTCATACACACTTGTACTCTGCCCAACATTAAAGTCTGATGTTAGTTCCACCACAGTTCGCCGCTTATTCTGTTTTACCAGTCTGCCCAGCCTACGACGTTCGAGATCTCTAATGAGGGGTGGCCTCCCAATCTCTCGACGTTTGGACGTGGTTTCTCCTTGGTTTCGCCACTTGTTGAAGACACTCACCACAGCACTTCTCGAACATCCGACGAGTCGTGCAGTTTCCGGGCCATCATCTGCCCTCGGTCAAACTCAGATAGATCGCGCGCCTTCCCCATTCTACACACTGACAGCACGATCACTGATAATACATGCACCGTGCGTGTGTCTGACTAGCAATCATTCCTCGTCAGGTGACGCTGCTATCGCCTGGACGGATTTATATCGATAGTAGGTAGGTAGGTGGTCATATTGTTCTGGCTGAACCAGTATATATCCAAAGCCTGTTTCCAGTCATGCGACCGGGTCAAGAATGGAATGAATGAAGCCCCATCTAGCGGTGAAAACAGGAACTGTGCCAGCTGCTGAAGCCTGTTGCACTCCTCTGGAGCAATGATTAAGGACTGACAAATGAAATGGAATGATACTGGAGAGCGTTTCTGGAATTAAAGATGGCAGGGAATAGCCGAGTTCCCGGAGAAAACCCGTTCCGCCACCGCTTTGTCCAGCACAAATCTGACATGGAGTGACCGGGATTTGAACCACGGAACCCAGCGACCACAAATGATACCTTCGTAGTTACATTTAAACAGTGAACAGAATCTGGAATTTATTAACTAGGAGATACTAGTTCGAGTACCAAGACAGATAGGCTAAATGCATTTCGTTGAGTGAGAGACAACGAACTTTACAAGACATTTTTATCAAGCGAATCACAAAGTGTAACAGTGAAATGTGTGTGTACGTTTGTATTTGTACCTGTTTTCAGACAGACTTCAAACCATGCATTTAAATGTTGAACACATTCACGTTATCCGTTATTCACGCCAGAACTCACACGTTCTAAAATCACATGGCATGACAGAGCCGACCTGTCACTGCTGTTACATGTACCGTCCAGAGTTTCGCCCCACCTCTCCTGTTATTAACTAACATGAAGCAAAAAAACGAATCACCGCTCCTGTTGTTAGGCGTGGTCGCTTGCTCCGCTAATGGACAAAAATCTATAAAAAGAGATAAGTTTGTTATTTATTTGCATGGTATAATTGAAGTGATGTCAAGTGTAATCAGAAAAGTGAGAAATTACGGGGACATTTTGTAGAGTAACTCGTAATTACTGAATGGATTTTTGGTTTGCTTTATTTCAGTGTTTAGGGTCTCCTTCACTTGGCTTGGTGTGGAGTTTGTTATAGGCCAAGTTAGTGTTTGAGTTTTTGCTGTAGAACTAAGCAAAAGGCTGTCCTCTAGTTCTTTTGTGAAGAAGATGAAAAATAAAACTAGAATAAAGACGCTTCCTACAGTACTTGAAACTTGATTCCAATAGGTATAGAACTAAACTGAACATGTTTTTCGGGAAACAGCAAAACCTTCTAGCTAAAAACTGATGATGTTAATGATGATACCCTTGATTTGAATTACTATTGACTATTTTTACTATTTCGTAGACGCCGTAAAGATGGAGATGGTATCCCGATGATGTTCTTCTTTTTTTGCTAGTGGCTTTACGTCGCACCAACACAGATAGGTCTTATGGCGACGATAGGATATGAAAGGCCTAGGAGTTGGAAGGAAGCGGCCTTGGCCTTAATGAAGGTACAGCCCCAGCATTTTCCTGGTGTGAAAATGGGAAACCACCGAAACCATCTTCAGAGCTGCCGACAGTGGGATTCGAACCCACCATATCCCGGATGCAAGCTCACAGCCGCGCGCCTCTAACCGCATGGCCAACTCGACCGGTGATGTTCTTTTAGTACCCGTAAAATACCAACACCGGGTTGGTATACGTGAGCACCTTCAACGACCACCAGATTGGGTCAAAATCGAACCCGTTAAGTTTAAGTTCAATGAACCGCTGAATTTACATACCTTCCATTTGCATCTATTTTCATCTGCTTAATAATAGCCTCAGTTAGAAATTTAACATGGATTTGATACATTTTGGCCCAAATATTGAATTTAGTACGCATTACTATGAAAGACAGCACGAACCGAAGAAAGTATCGATTAAAATAATCAAAGCTATTTCCGTAAAGATCATGAAAGCCCTGTCCATGAATGCACAGACCTGGAACGTTTGTCTTATAAATTCGGCATACTCGTGTCCATTTTCTTTCAAATTAACATTTCTGCTCTTGTCAGTAAACGTTTAGTTCACTCAGAAGACCTTTTCTTTCTTCCCGTAGATTTTTTTGCTAGTGTTTTACGTCGCAAAAACACATCGAGGGTTTTCGACGACGCAAGGATGGGAAAAGGGTATGATTGGGAAGGAAGCAGTGGCCTTAATTAAGGTAAAGCCCAATATTTGCCTGCTGTGAAAATGGGAACCACGGAAACCATCTTCAGGGTATCCACGACATAGAAATGCTCCGATGTGGGATGAGAACACGATGGGCTTTTACGCGGTCTATTTTATTCTAAGAGATTTAAATCGACAGACAACTGTGTTTTTCTTGTAAATCCATTCTTTTTCTGTCACTCAATTATTGATATTCGAGAAGGGCAAACCTGTAGCTTTACACAACTGTTGATCTCATGACCGTAACCATAGAAAAATCCATTAAACGTGATGTTTCTAAAAAAAATATTGAGATGGCTTTCTTGTCAGTCACATTGTTAAACATTTTAAAGAACTCACTTATTACGGGATGTAAAAATATTTTAGCCTCCGATGAACTGCGACCAATATTCCCTTTTTGTTTTCGCATAGTGAAATAAACATTTTATTAAATCTCCACAAACAGAGTCCCCACCCCCTATTTGTCTGTTACCTTGACGCATCTGGAGGCTTGCCTTTCGGTGACCCCGAGAGTGACACTGGTGAGAGCTTCGGCAGGGTTATTCAAGTCGATAAGATCGGGGGTGAGGGTTCAGTCTAAATGGCAGACCTAAGCATGCTGGCAGCTGGACCACCAAGATCGGATGACGTAGGCACCTTATCAGCTCATCTTTAACTTTCATTATTAAAGAAACAGAAGGGAGACGGAATCAGACAATGGAAACTTTTCAAAGATGCCCTGTTTTCTACTGGGAACATTAGCTAGTCAAGTAAATCAAACAGAGACCTGTTGATTTAAAAAGGGGTTCATTCAGTGTGTGCGAACGTAGTTTCTGCAACACCTTACGTGTTATCACTAGAGTCCGGATTATTGGGTACGGATAGGTTAGAATGCAAACTTACTTAAGCCAGTAACAAGTATACCCTACACTGTACAACGGTTATGCTATGAGATTTGCATAGATATTAGGGGTATAGCCTATAGAACTCCTCGAATTTATTCTACTCTTCTTACATTATGGTACAACGGGTTGCATCACACTTCCCACAAACCAAATTACTTTGCATTCTAACCTATTACCACCTAAAAATCCGAGGTATAGTTATCACACATGCCGGCCGAGTTTGTACATCGGTATTCCTCGACAACTTTTCCGTACATGGTTGTGATTCACCTTTAACGGTTTACGCAACATAGGCCAAGGCGGTGTTTGCACAGTTGTCTTTCCTTTGACTACCGAGCTCGATAGCTGCAGTCGCTTAAATGCGGCCAGTATCCAGTTTTTGGGAGATAGTAGGTTCGAACCCCACTGTTAGCAGTCCGGAAGATGGTTTTCCGTGGTTTCCCATTTTCACACCAGGAAAATGCTGGGGTGTACCTTAATTAAGGCCCCGGCGGCTTCTTTTCCAGTCCTAGCCCTTTCCTGTCCCATCGTCGCCATAAGACATATCTGTGTCAGTGCGACGTAAAGCCAGTAGCACAAAAAATATATTTGACCCGCTTTACTGAAATTGCCAGGACTTGGCTCTCATTTGTCATTTATATTGATATTTTATACACCCATGCCTTCGCCGACACAGTTTCTATTCAGGATGTTTCAAAATACACGACGTAATTTCAGGGTTGGATTCCTTGCATAAAAAAGAAAATGTCCATGTGAAAATGAGTCCGGAAATGCATACTTTCTTGGCCTCCACGATCACCTGATCTAAACCCCTTGAACTTCGTTGTGTAGTTTAAGCAAAGTCTATGGTGTACGCGCCTGTTGTGGATGAAGCAACGCTTCAGGGCAGAATTGTAAGGTCCTTGCAACAATACGTACAACACTGGGCATATTGGAGCGTGTTCGTAACTCTATGCGACGACGATCATAAGCCTGTAGTATAGCAGGGAGTGGGCACTTTTGAACATCTCTTGTAAGGTAATGACCGGAGAAAATCAGTACATGCAAGATAGCTCACACCGGGCGAGTTGGCCGTGCGGTTAGGAGCGCGCAGCTGTGATCTCGCATCCGGGGGAGATAGTGGGTTCGAACCCCACTGTCAGTGGTCCTGAAGATGGTTTTCCGTGATTTTCCATTTTCACACCAGGCAAATGCTGGGGCTGTACCTTAATTAAGGCCACGGCCGCTTCCTTCTCATTCCTAGGCCTTTCCTGTCTCATCGTCGCCATAAGACCTATCTGTGTCGTTGCGACGTAAAGAAACTAGCAAAAAAATAGCTCACGACTCTTGAAGTTATAGCCCACGCCAAAAGTACGCGTTTCCGGACCCATATTCATATAGACTTTTTCCATTCTCTATATTTGAGGAATTCAACCCTGAAACTATGTCATGTATTTTTGAAACACCCTGTAGAATGGTAAAAAGCGTGTCAAAGTTGGTCCAGTTTTCTTGAGATTTATCCCAAACGTGCAGACTGATGCCAACTAGAAACTTTATTTTATACCTTAGCATGTAATCAGTAAACTGTTTCTGTCATTACAGGTGTGTGTGGTTGTGATCAGCCTCACCTGGGTGACGTCAGTGACTCTGTTTGCTGTGATGGTGCTGCCACGTGGTGGATACTACTTCAACTCTACGGGCTTGCTGGCCTGTGATCCTTTCTTCTCGAGAGCGAGTTTACGCATCTTGGCGTCGTGTCTCTTCTACTTCCCCACCACTATGATTCTCATGTACTGTTATGGATCTGCCTTCCATGTAAACAAACTGCGACTCAAGAGAGTCGTGTGTTCTGCCCTGGCGCCTCATGAGGAGATGGGCACCGCCGGCGTCGAGTCGGTAAGGGTCCTACATGTAGGAATTAGTTTGAACTTTATTGGTGTCCTTCTTTTTCTCATCCAAGGGTCAACACACCTATTTAGAGTTTGTCCTTGGTTATCAGAAATTTACAATTCTTAACCTTTAAAATAATAATGGAATTAATAAAATGTATATGTTCAAGACTAGAATTTCAGTTAGGAGGAAACTTAATGACCGGTAGCAAAAGGAAAACTGGAACAGGTGGACGGTTATGTGAATGATTGTGATCCACGAAATATCACTGTAATATTTGTCACAAATGGAAGATAATAATTGATTTTACTCAAATAAAGTCTCAAATCGGATGTTGATTAAGAAATACTGTCATTACTAGCGAGAAATATGTATACGTACTTACGGGCTGTAAACAGGACTCCATTATGTTGCATTCCGCTGCTCGCGCCGTCTTTCGTTTCTTTCTTGAGGTCCAGGGCTGGCATCGATGAATGGGTGTGCTATGTCTGTGAATTCTCATTATCTTTGTCCATCTTTAAAAGGAAAATATCATGATCCCTGGACCAATAAATCGTTTAATGAATCAGTTAGGGCACATGAAGTGACAGCCCTTCAAATTACATCGAATGAGAAAAATCAGTAAAACGACACGACAGTTTTAGACAAACAAAACACTTACGGAAGCGCTGTGACCTAGCAGAAATAATAGTTGTAAGGCAGTAAAGTATGTATTCTCTAGAATAAAATATTTCGTATTATTTCTTCATCATCCTCCGATTTGAGACTTTATTTGAGTAAAAGCAATTATTATCTTCCAGTTGTGACAAATATTACAGTGATATTTCGTGGATCATAATCATTCACGTAACGGAAGTGAACAATTTCGAGTACTTAGGATGCGCGTATTCTCCGAATATGGTAGTATAATGAGAGAAATGGAACGAGCTCGGAATTGCGCTCAGTGGCATTTTGTAATAAGGAAGTGGAAATTAATATGAAATAGAGGAAACATTCCTTTCTTCACTCTGTTTTCAGGCGAACTTTACTGTAGGGTACGGTAGGCTTAGTGAAGGTTGAATAGACTTACAGGAACCAAAAGGGAGCATATTTATAAGGTGGACAGTCACTGCATTGTGCTTTGAAGGAGGCGTGCAGTGATGTCTCAACTGCGCACTAGTCACCAGCGTCTTGGGAACGTGTGGCATGTCAGTTGACGAGTCCGCCACCAGACGGGGACGAACCGCAGGTAATTTCACGCTGAAAGAGCTTGAGCACTTATACTAGGATATCTTGTTCATAATCTGGAAGCAACAGATATGAAAGTAACGAGAATTACAAACAGCCCCGAAAGATGACAGGAGGATGCTTGATACATGGAGTTGTGTTTATAAACCAGCTTCTGTGGCTGGTTCAACTCGACGATACATGTTAAGAGGAACAGGGAGGATCTAGAAGACGGTTATTAGACTCACTTGTCTCTGATTTCTGGTCAACAAGCGTAGACGCAGAATAAGCCGCATTTCTAGTTAAGGATAGAAGTTTGCAAATACGGTTAGTTCATTCAGAAAATAGGATTAGCGTCTAAATATGTTCGATGAATTTACCTGATAATGTTAAATGGACCGAGCTCGATAGCTGCAGTCGCTTAAGTGCGGCCAGTATCCAGCATTCGGGAGATAGTAGGTTCGAACCCCACTGTCGGTAGCCCTGAAAATGGTTTTCCGTGGTTTCCCATTTTCACACCAGGCAAATGCTGGGGCTGTACCTTAATTAAGGCCACGGCCACTTCCTTCCCACTCCTAGCCCTTTCCTGTCCCAACGTCGCCGTAAGACCTATCTGTGTCGGTGCGACGTAAAACAACTAGAAAAAAAAATGTTAAATGGAAATAGAGAGCATGTATTTAGTACGTTCGTCTATTGTAGAACGCCTTTATAGAGATCTCTCTCGTACTTAAAAACAAGGAACTATCCTAAGATGTGAGAAAAATCCGGTGAAGGATAATTTTCGTTGGAATGTGCGAGTTTACACTTACCTGATTCTAACAGATAACGTTGATGCTCGTGTCTTAATGTTTTGTTAACAGATGCATATTTTGAATTATTTTTATCTATTCCATGGTTCGGTTGTCTAGACATAGATCAAGAACCTTGGGTTTAGGTCCTTCCTTTTTTTCAATCTCCTTTACGTCGCACTGACATACATAGGTCTCATGGCGACGCTAGTATAGGAATGGGAAGGAAGTGACAGTGACCTTAATTAAGGTACAACCCCAGAATTTAATTGGTGTGAAAATGGGAAACCACGGAAAACCATCTTCAGGAGTGGGGTTCGAACCTACTATCTCCCGCACAGCCACTTGCTCGGTGAGTTTAGGTCCAGCAATATTCAGGATTTTATGCTGTAATTAGTGGACACTTTTCTATACTGTTCCTGCTAGGCGTCTTTCATTCCATCAAACACGGACCTACGTTAATCAACTTTATTTTTTAACTTTTTCTCACAATTGTTTGTTTTTTGTGTGTTGAAGTCAGAAACGACAAAGAATGACATGCCATTTAAAATAATATTTATTATTTGAAATTATATTTGTTCGTGGCGTCGACCTCTGCAGATCTTTTGCCACAAAATATTTTATTACTTATTCCATTATTATATTGGTCATTTAACAGCATCTATAACTTAGTGTTCTATTGCTATTTTTTGTACTAATCTGTTAATGAGCATCAGAAATATAATGTAGAAGGCTGTGACAATGTTCATATTGGTACACAGTAGGCTTCACCAACTAGAGAAAAAGGCAGTGCAGAGCAGTGAACTAAATGCGAGTTGTTAATTATAAAAATGTCAAACTTCAGTGAAATAAACTTTAATATTTGCCAAAGGGCATGTTTCATTTACCAGTTTTTCCTATTAAAAACGCATTAGCATTGCTAAAAGTGTCAGTGCGTGTTATGGAGAAATTGTACGTGATAGAGAAAACTGAGCTCTGTTTTGGATTAAACAGTCCAAGCAATTATAAGTTTAGCGCGAATTATGAAAAAGATCGTTATGAATATTAATTTTGCAAGCCTGTGATAATCAGTTTTAATTATAACGACCCTAACTTGTTGGGTTTAAAATATTAACATTTTCTCTTCGTATTGAAAATATCATGTAAACATTTCTGTTGCAGTGTGCTGTCTGCTCTGGGATGAATGCTCATGATGATACGGCTGAATCTGCAATCGACAAGGTAAGGCAGCGATTTTCATGTCGATATAGAGTGTGTTTATCCAAATGTAAACTATAGGCTATGGCCGTGAGTGTGGCGTACATTTCGTTTGGCACCATCTCTTGTTCATAAAGTTGCCTGTTCCGTCATTCAGCATATATTCAGGTTTTCATATGCTAAAGACTGGACACTCGGGCCAGTAGATGTAATGAATTGTTTTCCGGGTGGTGTTCCTGCCCTACGGCGTCCCACAATACTGATCGCATCTAAGGTGGCGTTAACCGATATTCGAGTATTATTTATGATTCACCTTAAAATATACCATCTCTTGAAGAACATATTTTATAGAAATACAATTATAGTAAAATATAAGAAATGTCTGTCTGCTTAATCATCATTCCAGAGGCTAGTTGGATCCTCATTTAGGACGCTTAGTTTATGCGGTTATAGGGAAACCGCTAAGAATTGAAGGCGTCGCTGTACGGGAACGCACTGGACAGCATGAGTCGTTAAGTAGTTTGGAAATTGTTTTCTCACAGAGCCACAAAATGTTAATGCAGCACAACTGACTCTAAGTAAGTTACAAGATTGTGAGAAACTGCAACATGACATCGAAAATGTTGTGAGAAGGAGAGCAGGCAATGGTATGATGATAAACGGGGTTAAAAGTCAGGTTGTGAGTTTCAAAAATAGGAAAAATCCTCTCTGTCTTAATTACTGCGTTGATGGGGGTGGAAGTTCCTTTTGGGGAACATTCTAAGTACATCTACGTAAAAGACCTTCATTGCGGTAATCACATAAATGGGATTGTAAATAAAGGGTACAGATCTCTGCACATGGTTATGAGGGTGTTTAGGGGCTGTAGTAAGGATGTAAAGGAGAGAGCATATAAGTATCTTGTAAGTCCCCAACTTGAATATGGTTCCAGTGTATGGGATCCTCACCAGGATTATTTGATTCAGGAACTGGAAAAAATCCAAAGAAAAGCAGCCCGATTTGTTCTGGGTGATTTCCGATAAAAGAGTAGCGTTACAAAAATGCTGCAAAGTTTGGGCTGGGAAGACTTGGGAGAAAGAAAACGAGCTGCTCGACTAAGCGGTATGTTTCGAGCTGTCAGTGGAGAGATGGCGTGGAATGACATTAGTAGACGAACAAGTTTGAGTGGTGTCTTTAGAAGTAGGAAAGATCACAATATGAAGATAAACTTTGAATTTAAGAGGAAAAATTGGTGCAAATATTCGTTTATACGAAGGGGAGTTAGGGATTGGAATAACTTACCAAGGGAGATGTTCAATAAATTTACAATTTCTTTGAAATCATTTAAGAAAAGGCTAGTAAACAACAGATAGGGAATCTGCCATCTGGGCGACTGCCCTAAATTCAGATCAATATTGACTGATTGATTGATCCTTTCGTGGTATCCAGACTCGTTGGTCGTGTTCTGGACGCCATTACTCAGCATCACGCATACTTAAACAATTTTCATATTGAATTGGTCATAAACGAGGCTGAGACTTCGGTGAAAGGTACATTTTACTCTACCGTGTGCCAAGAAACAGACGCAAAGTATCAACGCAGCAATCTGCATGTTAGAAATACAGATGTTTAGTAGAGTATATTGCTGAATATGATATGCCGGGCTGGGTGGCTTACACGACTGAGGCGTTGGTTTTCTGACCCAACTTGGCAGGCTCAATCCTGGCTCAGTCCGGTATCGGTATATTTACTGGCACGCGAAGGAACTCCTGTGCTACAAAATTCTGACACCTCGCCTTCGAAAACCGTAAAAGTAGTTAGTGGGACGTAAATTAACATTATTATTATTATTATTATTATTATTATTATTATTATTATTATTATTCCAATCAACAAATATTATGGTACATTATTCCTAAAACTATAAACCACAACGCATTCACTGTTTATGACTTCAGTTTCATGGCGCTGTACATAAATCTCTACTAACAGTAACCTACTTTACATTTCGTAAATATAATAGTCAATTTCCTAATTTTGCCGTGAAACTACGATTTATAATTTTAGTCTCCAGGAAGTTTAGAGACATTTTTAGTACATGAAGCTTCCACAGTAGGAAGGATATTTATTCAGAAAGGTACTGAAATACGCGAACTTTTCTCGCAACTGATAATAAGGAAATCCACCTGTATAAAGGTTTGTACCTTTCAGTTTTGAATAAATCCTTTTCTCTTATGATATAGACCTCAATTATGTTCTTATGAAATAACAGAAAAAACATTGCAGCTTTGAATTGTTATAATCTTGTACGGTATAATATAATAGAGGTACATGCGTGAGTTAGTACTACCACGCCAAGGCATTTCGGTCACACACGCTTTGATACCAAACAGAAACACAAGACATGCGTTTGCTACGCAAAAATGCACATATTAAGAGACAATTCATTTCCTTGGCCCATAACAATGAATTTCAATGGGTAGCTAGCACATGGCAGAAAACATACATACAAATTTCAGCATTGGACATTATGTTGTTAACGTAAAGCGAAAGACATGCTGTTCGTTTGCAAACTTCATCCTCAATTTGGAAGGGGGTAGATGTTCATTATGCGAGTAATTGTGCGTAATATAATTTCATCCCAATATCTGTGGCAAAGTACTAATGCAAAGTATTACGGATTGCATCAGGTTTAATGAGGACGTATGTTAGTATGTTAACTACCACAGAAACATGCAATAGCTGAAAATTTTTCTCCTCATAGGATGGACGTTAGGAAGGACATTTGGCTGTAAAACCTAGTCAAATTTACATACAGTGTTAGCTACTATTACCGGCTTTGTGAACCGTAACCATCTGGTAGGAGGGAGATCGGGTCGTGCATTTACTTGGTCAGTATTCGGCTCTTAATTTTCGATGATATTGTCGCTTATTTTCATTTCAGAACAAGCCTTTCCTTCTTTCCCTTCTTCGACTACTCGTGGAGGTCGGGTACCTTAAAGCCTAACATTTATCGGTTTTCAACGCCATATAGAGGCAGAAATGTGAGTATAATTCATGTTCTGTTCACAAAAAATTAAAAAATAATATATTTCGCTAAATAACTTAAACACAATCATACTGGCAAGCGGGTAAGGTTATTTACAGAGATGCATAACTATTGTAGCTATTTGTATCAACAAAAGTACCAACAAACAAATATAATAATGATGTTCTACATAGAAGTAAAATAAAAACGTCACATACAGTAAATGGAAATTTTGTCGGTTTTTTCTAATTGACACATTTGAAAGCAAGTAACAAAGGACTAACATCACACCCAAGGCATTTTCTCATCACTCATTACTTACGCAGTTCGTACGCCAATATTGTTTTTCCAAGTTGTTCATTTTCAAGTGATACATTTGGAAGCAAACCATACAAAAACCAACATCGCAATTAGAACATCTCTCGTACCACTCGTTGGCCGAACGGTCAGCGTACTGGCCTTCGGTTCAGAGGGTCCCGGGTTCGATTTCCGGATGGGGATTTTAACCTTAATTGGTTAATTCCAATGGCACGGGGGCTGGTGTATGTGTTGTCTTCATCATCATTTCATCCTCATCACGACGCGATGGGCGTCAACTAGAAAGACCTGCACCTGGCGAGCCGAACCCGTCCTGGGATATCCCGGCACTAAAAGCCATACGACATTTCATCTCTCGTACCCACATTGTAGACGGTTGCAGTCCCTTGGCCAATGCCCTGGTAAACCATCAAAACGCTGAAGTCACAAGCAGTTACCGACGCTGGCCTTCCTGCACCCTTTGGTGCAACCCCAAACTCCAACAAGTAACTGCGTACAATCTATCTGCGGAATTCTTGCTGAGATATTGTGTCGCCGTGTCATTCCTGTGTATGAGCCACGCGTTAGGTACTGTCGTATCTAATAGCCACGTGAAGATCCACCACCACTATTTCTTTCCTCGAACGGAAGTTCTGTACTCATTGACGTTTTCATCGCCCCTGTCTACACCACCCATAAAATCACTATATTCCCAGTTAAGAGGGGACGTGGTGTTGAAATTCTTCGTTTCTCAGACTGACTCCAACGGGAAACAACTTGTGGGCGTTGCACTATAACCCGACGAAGTCACTGTTACTACCGCATTGTCATTCCACCTGCTAATCTTCATTTCATTGCTGCTGGCCACCTCAAATGACCCACGATTCTTCTTACTGCATTGTTTGCTTGGATTTAGTGGAACATCTCTTGGAACACGATTTTCTCGTATAATACCAGTTCCTAAATATCCCATGTCACTGAGCGTCTCTATAAGCTGCACAGAAGTGAACAGATTGTCAAAGTAAACTGAATAGGGCAAGTTTTTTTATCTTTTGGGAATTCCCTTAAGAACTGCAATAATGACGCTGAAGACTTGCGATAGTTCGTTTCCTCTTTTCCATCACTGAAACGCATTTTTCATGCTAAATTTCAAACTTTATGATGTAGCCTTGAACCAAACTAAGAACCCATACTTTGTAACCGAAGCGAATGGGCTTACAACGGATAAACTGTTCACAGCCATGCATTCCACAATATGTTATCATAGCTTCGTCATAACTTGCATTCTGTTCTGGAACAAAGTGCTTCAGAAGCCTTTTTTTGTAGAAGTTGAATGAATAACCGAAGCTTCCACATCTTATCTTGAACATTCGGAAAATTGCTATCTGCAAAGTGGAATAATGATATGATATTTTTCAAATCTATCTCTACGCATGGACTGGTGAACAGCAACGTTTCTCATGTCTTTACCTCGATTCCAATAGTATCTGCGTCTTGGCGAGTTGTTGTAGCCCGTCATAAATAAAATTGCTATGAATGTTTTTATTTCCGCAGCACTTATCTCAGGATCTGGTTGATTTTTGTAGGCCGCGTATTTCCTACTCTCTGTCGGAATCAGTTATAGGGCAGTTGAAAGTGTTCACGAAGTGTAAAGTTCCTGTAAGAGAAATAATCACTAGCAGTAAATGGAGGCAGGCTCAGTTTGACATAATTGGCTAACCTGATAATTGGCTAAACATGAATTATTTCCTTGATTTGTTCCTTCACTATTAGTATTCCTTCCCTGTGATTGGGCAGTTGTTATACACTTATCGCGACTCTTCGCTTTACTGGTTCGTAAACGTTTCCCTGGTGGTTGAGTTTCTTCACGATTATATATATTTTTTTCCTTATCTGCAGCGATCTCAGAGGGCGTGGAAGTCACAGTAAGTTCTGCCGAAGCGTTAAGAACAGGTAGGTCACGTTGACATGTAATCCGGTGTTTTGATGTTACCAACTCAGCAAGCGCCTGCAGTTGTTTTCCAGGTAAGTCTTCGAGATTACCTCCATCATTTTCATGTGCATCATCTTCATCAGACAGAATCCCACAATCTGGAGGCTCCATCAATATACCACAAGCATCAAAAATGTCATTTTCTTCGATTATATCCAATATTTCATTCAGAGAAAGCGATTCAGGACATGCAAAACAAAAATGACTAACAGAGCATGATATTTCTATTTTCGTAAACAGTATCGTGAAAATTTCGCTGATGTATGAATACATAATCATTTACGTCCTATTTATTTCAAAAGCTAACGGATTCCTTCTAATTATATTCACTGAAATATAATATACTTACTTTGTGTTGGAGAACATTGTCACTAATTGCCAAACTCAAACTATGTTATTGTTGATCTGATGTACTCTCTCACTCTGGTTTCAAATAAACACTCCCTGATGTGTCTTGGAATATGATGTAACTACTGGAAAGTAATTATTGTGGTTACGTGCCCGCTCTTTGTGAAAATAAAGCAACTAACAAAATACACCAAAGTATTCTTTTATTCGCTATTTGGCATGCGGCCTCCGTGGCTCAGAAGGCAGCACGCCGGCCTCTCACCGCTAGGTTCCGTGGTTCAAATTGCGATCACTCAATGTGAGAATGAAAGAACATTTTTCTATGCAGGCTATAGTTTGCTTGGGGGTTATCTAGCCGAGCCAGAAAAATCGTGCTCTGTTCACTTGGGAGCGCAGAAGTTCGATTCTCTTGTTAGGAAATGCAGAAATTAAGAAACGAGACTTTGAATTCTAGAGAAGCACATGGCCGTGGGGTTCATTGAGTAGTCACCAGAAATGAGTAGTAGGCTTAATTTTGGGAACAAAGACAGTCGGGGATAGAACTGACCACTCTTTTCTGCTTGTTGCCGAGTTTACGGATAGTAAAAATCTTTCCTTTCTACACCTCCATGGACCTTCTTGCCCTGTACACAGCGATGGATTTCATTCGACAGCCTCGTAGTGCAGGAGTTGCGTGTCTGCGTCCGCTGGTTCGATTCCCACCTCATCTATTACTTTAATTCTGGACTGAAGACTGGAACGGTTTATCTGTCCCAGGAGGTCAACTGAGGTGCTGCCTGATATGAGTAGTAATGGACACGGTCCAAAGACGCAAGCAATACTGCTGAAGTTCTCATCGCGCTGACCACGTGACATTCCAATGTCTGCTGTAGTCTTTGCAAGATATTTAATGGGCTGCATGTGCGAATGTGCGCGAGGTTTTTGAAAATCTTCTTCTTCTTAACCTGTTTGCCCTCCAGGGTTGGCTTTTCCCTCGGACTCGGCGAGGGAACCCACCTCTACCGCCTCAAGGGCAGTGTCCTGGAGTTTCAGATTCTGGGTCGGGGAATACAACTGGGGAGTATGACCAGTACCTCGCCCAGGTGGCTTCACCTGCTATGCTGGACAGGGGCCTTGCGGGAGGATAGGAAAATTGGAAGGGATAGACAAGGAAGAGGGAAAGAAGTGGCCGTGGCTTTAAGTTAGGTACCATCCCGGCATTTGCCTGGAGGAAAAGTGCGAAACCACGGAAAACCACTTCCAGGATGGCTGAGGTGGGAATCGAACCCACCTCTACTCATTTGACTTCCCGAGGCTGAGTGGACCCCGTTCCAGCCCTCGTACCACTTTTCAAATTTCGTGGCAGAGCCGGGAATCGAACCCGGGCCTCCGGGGGTGGCAGCTAAGCACCCTAACTACTACACAACAGAGGCGGACAGTTTTTGAAAATAAGGATCGAAACTACTCAGTTCCTGCTAACAAGATCTTCATCCAAATGTGTGAACACTTGTAATAAAACGGCTGTCTTTAACAGGAACATATTATTTTACATCTTGGTGCTTGGGGTAGAAGATGACGTCACGTCTTTCCGCTGGTGACAGTAATGGAGGAACATTCATCACCTTGAAATGTAGCAGATAAGTTCACACCGCAAGCTTCCGGGTGCGTGAACACGCAGGAAAATGATGAATGGGAAGTAACATTGTGAACAGCCTCATTATAGAGATAAATGCTGTTATGAATCCCTTTGATAATAATATTGATGAATAATTAATTTATCTTACGGATTTTTGGCAACACGATGTACTGAAATATACATGCAAGCATTACAGCCGCTAACCGCAATAAAGAGTGTGCACTAAAAGAAAACTGAAATGTAATGATGATAATGTTAAATATAACCATGCTTCTTAATGAAGGTCTTGTCCGTGACTGTGAATTAATTCTTTATGAAATAATAAAAGTTTTATTAAATGATTTACTCACGTCGCGTTTCGGAGACTTTGCTCCATCGTCGGGTGTGAAACATTGGCGTATAGTTGTTGCTCTACTTGACACAGGACAAGAAGTATTAAATATACAGAATTTTCTCACCATTTTACACACACATCCAAAAAGTATAAAAGCTTAACAGTTTGGTAACTCTAGACATTTATAGACATCAATCAATACGAAGTAGAGTCATTAAGTTCTTGGACTGGCCGTCTAGTGTCGCTGTGGTGCACTCCAACGGAGAGTTTGCACCACAAGATGTTGCCGTGGCAGTTCTCCGCTAGTCCTAGCAAGAGGCACTTGCGTGCATACAGTATAAGGAGAACTACGGTCTCTGTTGTGAAGGATAGTTGAATATCAACGGCGGAACTTGAGAATGTCGTAGTTTGAGCAAAGACTACAATATTGAAAGTGTTTAAATGATACAACCCCATCTGTGATACGGAATTTGTATGAAACCAACTCAGCTGTGGTAAAAATAAATGACAAACTGTCTGTGAATTTCAAGATCCAGATAGGTGTTCAATGGGAGAAAATGTGGCAAGCTTAATTGGAAATGAGAGTTACGGCACATATGGTTTGACTAATAAGGAAATTATATGAGCCGGGCTGAGTGGCTCAGACGGTTGAGGCGCTGGTCTTCTGACCCCAACTTGGCAGGTTCGAGCCTGACGTCACGTCTTTTCGCTGTCGTCAGTAATGGAGGAACATTGATCACCTTTAGATGTGGCAGATATGTTCATACCGCAAGCTTCTGAGTGTGTCAATACGCAGGGATATGATGAATGGGAAGTAACATTGTGAACAGCCTGATTATACAAATAAATGCTCTTAAGAATCTATCTGGGAGGTATTTGAAAGTGCTCAAATACGTCATCCTTGTGTCTGTAGATTAGTTGGCCCGTAAAAGACTTCCTGCGGGACAAAATTTCAGCACCTCGGCTCTCCGAAAACTGTCAAAAGTAATTAGTAGTTAGTAATATTATTATTATTATTATTATTATTATTATTATTATTATTATTATTATTATTATTAGAAATTGTATGAAGTCAACTCAGCTGTGATAAAAACTAAATGACGAACTGTCTGGGAATTTCACGATTCAAGAAAGTGCCCATCAGTGCTGTGTATTGTCACCCGTGCTCTTCAGTACCTATGGCGAGTATACAGGGTTATTCACCTAAAAAGTTACACGGAAATAACTTCTAAACCATTAAGGATATTGGATTTCTGTTTCCATATTCCTAAATGGTACCCAGGAGCTTATAAATTAATGTGCTCCGTATTCTCATGGGGTGATTAATAACCGAGATATTGGTACTAACTCCAATTTTTTAAATAGAATGACACAAATTCATACAGCTGGACTGAAAGTTCAACTGCGTACAAGTTCAAATATGTAAGTATTTTTAAAATCGGACAGTAAGCTTTGCGATATCAATATGAAGAGAATGCGCTGTTTCGCATGGACATATTGACGCGCAAGCAGGTTCATGGGTGTGATTCCAGCCACAGAATGGATACCAGGAATGTAAGCATATCGTACACATGTGATGGGTTTGCAAAGTGTGTATGACAGGCGAACTCACGACAGGACAGGGAGGTGTGAATTTTTTAAAAGGCATTAAATAATTACTTAGACTTCAAAGGAACATAACGAAAGCTGCAACTGTCACTGGTTTGAGTGTACAGTACATACTACTGTATGAATTGAGAAATAAACATAATACAGGACACAGAAAGAGCTCCTTCTGGAAAAGAAATTGAATAATGTCCGAATAATCTCCCTTCCCCGTTGTGTGTTCGCCATTCATTCAATAACGTTACACAGCCAGGGTATGTTACGGTACATCACGTTATGTGTACGATAGTTTACAGTATATGCCTGGTATTCGTTCTGTGGCTGGAATAAATGCCAAGAAACAGCTTGCGTGCAAATACGTACTTGGCCGACCGTACGCTGTCTGATGCGGCACGCAAAAGCCCAAATGCGTTCTTATTGATATCTCAAAAAGTAACTGTCCGATTCTGAAAATACTTACATATTTGAACTTGTACGCAGTTGAACTTTTAGGCCAGCTGTATGCATTCCTGGCATTCTATTTAAAATATGGAGTTAGTATCAATATCTCGGTTATTAATCATCCCATAAGAATAAGTAGCACGTTATTTTACAGAAAACAGAATACCGATATCTTTAATGGTTTAGAAGTTATTTCCATGTAACATCTTAGGTGAATAATCCTGTATAATGAGAGCAGCACTTGAGGAGTGGGTGGCGTATTTCCTGTTGGTGGTAAGAAAAGATCGAACCTACGTTATGTGGACGATATTTCACTCATCGCCTCTGATGAGATGAAAATGGCTGAGCTCATTTCTCGTTGATAATAGGTATTTGACTTGATCCTGTATTGACATGTCTAAATCTATTAAAAGAAACTATTTGAAGTAGTTTGTGTTTGGTCCATCTTTTCTACACACCTTTATAATTGAAAATTATTTGGTCATTCATACATGTTTCAGGAACATTATGCATTCCCTACATAAGTGAAGTCCAATCAAAGAAACAAGTATGAATGAATAAATAATTTTCAATTATAAAATTTTATTGACAAGGTGGACCCAACACAAACTATTTTAAATAGTTTTTATTGACTCATTCTCGTGTCAAAAATGTCAATGTTCGAATGGGACTACAAATTAGCTTGAAGAGACGAAAATAATGATTGTTCATAGAGCCAAGAAATTAGCCTGCTCAGACACCTTCAAAGTATTCGAGAACGTCTGAGAAATGTTACGTCTTGGTTCAGTCATTTTCAGTTGAAGTAGCGGTGCTCCTGACATTAAGAGAAGAACAGCCGTGGCCAAAATGTAATGATGAATTTGTCTCAGTAATCAAAGGATCACTCTATCTTGTTACCACTGAAGGTGAGGGTAGTGTGTCGTCTTTCATTTTCAGTTTCCCTCTATGGGACCGAGGCGTGGACACTTCATGCTATAGAGCTGAATAAAATCGATTCCTTTGAAATGCGGTTCTGGCGGTGTTATGCATACCGTGCACAGTATTTTTCACCAGCTCAACGTCAGAATCAAATTATCATCAGCATGTAAACAAGAGGTTTTACAATTATATGGACACACTATACCACTTGGGAAGGACATAATAGAAAAACCGATCATCCTTGGAAATATTCTTGGCCTTGGCTATAAAGATCGTGGACGACTTCTCACACTATGGTCAACATTATCAAGAATAAAACTGGGTTGAAGAAAGTAAAAGATGTAGAAAGCTGAACAATAGCCTCCTCGGAGATCACGATCCCCAGAACCGAGGAAACGATAAGATAGGAAAACAACAACAATTCTTGTCTGTATCCATGGCGAGTGGTTAGCGTAGTGACCTTTAGTTCAGAGTGTTCTCAGTTGAATTCACGGCCGAGCTGGGAACTTACGACGTGTCTGGAACGAGTTTTATACAACGGATGCTATGTTGACGACAGAGTAGAGCAGGGCCTCTCAAACGCCCAAAATCTCACGCGTGCAAACAGCGGCACAGAGTTCCTGTGCACAGTGAATCGGTCCCGCCCGGCTGGGCTCGGAACAACGCTTCGTCTCTGGGCTACTCGGCTAAGTTCAGCTCAACTAGGCTCAACTCAGTTCGGATTTGGATAGCTACGGAGCAAGTGAGGAAGAGGGAAACAGGCGGAGCGAGCGAGAGAAGCGTGGGGAAAGAGAGAGACAGCGCTATTGCTCCAAATCGAGGAGTGGGGGTCTGCACTCTGGTCAACCAAGCGAAGTCGTCTTTTGCACCGTGAACCCTGAGAGGCCCTGGACTAGGCGGTAACTAATGGTTAGTCCATACCAAACTAAATAAAAATGTTAACAAAACAAGGTTAATAAACAATTTTAATGAAAAAAGTTAATGAAAACATCTCTCAACATACGGTAGTTAATAAACGTTTCTTAACAAACCTCTTCAACATTATGTCCACACCAAAAAAGGTGTTTGTGAGGTTACGATGCATAGGGTCAGGAAGAAGAAAATAGACGCAAAGTATGACAAAGAAAAATATTGGAAAGGCGTGCAGATTTAAGTTTGGAGGAAACACTTAATGTCAGAACGTTTCATTCATGTTGCAGCAGGCTTTCAAAATTTTCTTGAGAATACCCGCACATGACTTTCAGTTATTGATGACAGTAATTGGGCCTGAAATTACAAGAAATGATACAAATTATCGGAAAGCCGGCTCCACTAATGACAGGATAATTTTTATAGGTATAACTTTGAGATTCCTAGCAACTGGTGACTCGGACATTTCACTTATGTATTTGTCTAGAGCAGGGACTCTCAAAAGCCCAAAATTTCACGCGTGCAAACTGAGGCGCAGAGAGAGTGTGCACAGTGCATCGATCCCACTCGGCTCGTCTAGGACCAACGCTTCGTCTCTGGGCTACTGGGCTAAGCTCGGCTGAACTCGGCTAAGCTCGGCTCAACTCGGCTCAACTCGGCTGAAGTCGGGGTGGCGTGCCAGATGCGACCGTGCCGCATGCGACCCGTGCCACTAGCGACCGCATGATCTGTAACCGTGCCGGATGCGACCGGCGTTGACAAACAAATTGTCATTTGATAAATTATGTCATCACCCTAGATACGGTAAGCTAAACGACGTGCAATGCCATTTCAATAAGTCCTATAAGCAGCTACTGCCCCTACTTTATATAACACTTCTGGGGGAAACTCGTTTTACAACACGAAACATGGTGATGCGTTAAGGCCTTTCCCACCGGGCGAGTTGGCCATGAGGTTAGAGGCGCGCGGCCCTGAGCTTGCATCCGGGAGATAGTGGGTTCGAATCCCACAGTCGACAGCCCTGAAGATGGTTTTCCGTGGTTTCCCATTTTCACACCATGCAAATGCTGGGGCTGTACTTTAATTAAGACCAGGGCCGTTTCCTTCCCATTCCTAGCCCTTTCGTAACCATCGTCGTCTTAAGACCTGTCTGTGTCGGTGCGACGTAATGCCACTAGCAAGAAAAAGATCCTAATTCTCTGAAATTATTTACGACTTAGGCCTACTTACTTATCGTGTCCTATTAGTACCAGGAGTGTCCGAGGACGTGTTTGGCTTGCCTGGTGCAGGTCTTCCTACCTGACGCCCGTGGACGGCCTGCGCCTCTGGATGTGGGATTATGATAATGAAATAGGGAGAGATGAAACCCGGTTTCGGCACGTAACCTACTCCTTTCGAAAAATACCAAGGGGTCTGCTCAATGCTTTACGTCGCCATTCGACGGCCGAATCACCATCAACAGCATCATATCCCCTCACTCCTTTTGAACACTGCGAAAAGGTTTGAATTTGAATCCAGGCTTTTGGCATGCAATCTAGTGATTAGAAACTGTCTACCACCAACTTTCCTACCCTGCCAGCCAACATTCTGATGGTGATTTGTTTCATACAGGCTAAGTGGCTCAGACAGCTCAGTCGGTTGAGATGCTGGTCTTCCGACTCCAACTTGGCAGGTTCGATCCTGGCTCAGTCCGGTGGTATTTGAACGTGATTAAATACGTCAGTTTTGTGTCGGTGGATTTACTGCCACGTAAAATAAGTCCTGCGGGACTAAATTCCGGCACATCGGCGTCTGCTTAAACCATAAAAGTAGTTACTGGGACGTAAAGCCAGCAACATCATTATATTTTTCTTTCGACCAACGGCACTCGAACCTGCTAACCACGGTGTCAGACCTTTATTTTAGAAAAGACCAAGTTAGCTACTTATAAGCAATCTGCTTCTTGGTGACAGCCCTTAATGCAGATCAATTGTAAGTGACTGATGGGTCGCATGCGGCACGATGCTTATCCACTCGGTCGCTATTGACACGATAATGGCCGGGTCGCATCCGGCACGGTCGCATCTGGCACGTAACCCAAGTCGGCTCATCTCGGTTCGGATTTGGAACACTACGGAGCAAGTGAGGAAGAGGGAGACAGCGCTATTGCTCCAAATCGAGGAGTGGGGGCCTGCACTCTGGTCAACCAAGCGAAGTCGTCTTTTGCACCGTGCATAGTGCATGGACCAGGTGCATGCACCCTGAGAGGCCCTGGTCTAGAGTATCAAAACAAGCAATTTCAATTATTGTGCCTGAGGTGTTTGAAGCTTTATACAATAATGTCAAGGAACTGGTAGAGATACGAAATAACGATAATCTTCATTTAACCTAGTTAGGATAGTATTATTTTCATGATAAACAAGTAATTATGGAAGGTTAGGTTATTCAGCGAGGAGCGAAGCTGGAAATGAAACTACATTAGAACACTGCTGAAAGGATAACATACAGAATTAAAAATACTGTATATTAGAACTTTCGCTTGCGATTTGATAGTCACTTCTTAGAAGAAATAAGAAAGCACCGTATTCTGCGCTACGAATTTTTGTGTATTAGGCTCTAATTATGTACATGCATGTGTGCAAGTCGAAATGTTAACGAAAACACGAAAAGTTTATGAAAAGTTAAAGATATCTTGTTTATCAACATGCTCGAAAAGTTAATGAACACGATATTTTATTTGTTAACATCCAAAAATTGTTCATAAATATTGTTTATTAACAGTGTTTATTAACAAAGTTATCGAAAACATCCTGCTATGGACGCACCTTAACTATGACATAAGAAACATTGTCACACGCTTCGCCGTACATGGTTTCCACCATAAGCTATGCATGACCCAATATTTTCATGACCCAAATATAGACTGCATTTTTAGATTATGCAAGAAATATTACGACCGCTCTCACTTCAAAACTGTAAATCACAAGTGGAATCTCTGTTAAAGTTTTAATAATTAAGATTAGCTTAAGCTTTTATTGTAAAACTTATTGGCCATTGGCTACATTCTTTAAATTATTATATGCCACTTCATTTACACACAACACCTCACCACTGCTAACCACCACAGAAACACGTAATAGCTTAATAATTCACTGAACAGAGGATTGGTGTCAGGAAGGGCATCCGGTTGTATAACTGGGTAAAATCCACGTAAACATAGCTATTTGTATGGTTGTTGTGCACTGTAACCCTTAGAGAATGACGGAGATCTGGTCGTGCATTTTCTTGGTCAGTGTTCGGCACTTAATTTTTGATGTTATCACTTATTTCCATTTCAGAATAATTCTCTCCTTCTTCTTCGCCTGCTCCCGGATATCGGTCATCTTAACGCCTAATATTTCTCAGTTTTCTACACCACCATACAACTGTTTATTAGATTTTTGCTAGTGCAGCTTCTGATGCATTGCGGCACCTTCTTCTTCGTCATTCAAGCTTACCTTTCAGAATAAGCTGGAGGAATTGGTATTTCTTACTACGAAGTACATGATCGAAGTGAACTATATTTCTGTCTGTAATAATTTTTAGTGGTTTATCATTACAATCTACACGTCGTTAAATGTATTCATTGCTATCAGAACCATGCAGTTCTCGTTAGGAAGAGGATTTCTATACACTTTTAGATTAGAAGGACAGAATAGTGTGGAAGCTGGTGTGTCAATACAGGGATGAATATTGAGTCTTTGGAGTTACAAAAAGAAGAACATCTTATAGACTGCAATCTTATACTCTATATCTGGTCTAGTTCTAGCATGCAATATCCTTACTGCTATAGCAAACCTTTTTACAGAATAGTAATGAGGGGTAAGAGGATATTTGTTGTTCATTATTTCGTTTCGATCGTGTTTGCTTTTCAATAAGAAGTTTCTGAATCGTTAGGTGCGACCTCGTCGTCGTCGTCCACTTCCCTTTACGCGTCAAATGAAAACCTTCAATGCTTTTTTCAATTTATCTTATTGAGCGAAAGTGGCACAGAACTGTAGCATTTTTCTATGTATTCCCCGTTACGTTCCTATAGGGTTTAGAAAGGGCATGAATGCCTCTAGAAAATATCTCTTTCGGTTCCCTGCAGAGCCACTCGTGCACCACCATCCTTACGGAACGCCTCAGTGCCCCCTTGAGTGGCCCAACACGTGGCAATCACTAGGGGCGAAGTCTGCTGATGTGTTGGATGTGGAAGGCATTCAAATTCAGGTCTTGAATGGTCACCACCGTTACAGTAGCAGTATCGAGCCGAGCGTCCTCATGTTGCTGTTAACGTGCACCACCGCAGTGAATTGTCCTTTGTCGATGAATTTCAACAGGTTTGACACCTTCACTATTAAAAAAATAACAGACCGCACTTCTTTTTTCATGAATGTGTGAAGACGGGAGGCCATTGTTACACTTTTACTTTGATGGTGTTTGCTTGTCTTCATGGCGCTGTCACGTAGGTCAGAATCTTTTATAACATTAATGCCAAGGGACAGAACCGTGGCATGATATTTCGATATTTTATTACACTTTTAAGATGTTCATTTGACTCTACTACTACAACTACTTCTACTACTCCTACAGTGTGACTTCAGCATCCAAAACGCAAGTCTTCTGTGTTGAAGCAAGTCGGTTAATTAGCGTGCGTGCTAATTATGACGTCCTATTCTCACTAGCAGTTCGCGCCGCTGTAGTTAATTACAATTAACACTTGTATGAGCAAAACCGGAACTCTACGGAGACAGTTTAGAATTCTGCGATAATTTAGGGGAATGAACTCATAATTAGTTCATTAACGTTATCTCCGCTGCCGACATTGATGGCATAAGATTCTATGCATTTTCCTATCCTAAAAGAATCACCGACTGCGGCCGGTACTGAATACACGATGTTGAGCATAGGAAGATAGCATACTAATCACTCGATCAATGGTGTGGGCGCTTTATTGTGCTTATTAATGTTGAGGAATATACACGAATTGAGAGTTCAGACACAATTATTAGATTGAAAATATTTTCTAAAGTTTCCCACCTTGAGGAGGATTCAAGGAGACTTAAATCTCCATTCCGCCTGACAAGCTGTCGTTAGTAGAAAACACAGTCTGTACGAAATTAATGTGAACTGGATAAAACTTCTTAGTCAATACTTAATTCTTGACTCCTTGTTACGGATGTATGTCTCATGGCTGTACCGTAACGAAGACGATTCTTTTGAAAGTTAAAGCAAACCAGCTTGCAGTTTTAGGTGGCTGTTCATGTCATGATTATAACTTATGAACCACTAGTTTTACGTGGAATTCGAACCATAGGAACGTGAATTTTTGAAACCCACATATCCTTGAAGGGGATTCGAACCGCAACTATCTTGGGTAGGTGCTACTGACACTCAGCTATCACGCCTTTCAAGTGCTTTGCCAAACACAATCGGGTAAGGGGAGTTTTGAACAAAACTGCATGCTCCCTTGCCTTCTGCAAGTCAAATCGAGAAGTGAATTATTCATTACAATGGTAGGCCTTCCTTACTAATGCCAACTACACAGGAGTTGGAGAAGGACCCCATTCCTACTGCCAGTCAAAGTCGGTGTGGGGAGTACTGATTACAATAGCAGACACACCCTTTCTCGATCGCTACAAATCGGCATCAGTGAATATATATGGGTATATATGGGTGTTTACAATATTGCAGAACTTCATTTACAGATTAACTGCTGCTAAACGTACTTCATATCGACAAAGGATCATACCATAAGACGCCGGATTTAGTGGCCTAAATGGCTGGTCCTACGATATCTCATCTATTCTTGGGTCACATTGAGTTAGAAACTTTGAACAGGGTAAAGTTTTTGTAAGATTATCTCACATTGCATTACTTTTCGGATAATTATGTGACAGCTACATACATAGCATTTGGCTCACATATGGCTACTGGGTGGGCCAATTTTCGTGAAGAGTTTGATGATTCTATATTTCCTATAAGTGCACGTAAAAAGTACAAATTTACTTAACATCGACTAATAGAGAAAAATCAAACGAAAAAGGGATACAGACACGACAAAAATTCATAAGACCAAGGTTGGAGATCATTCCAAATTGAACGGAGATTGTGCAATCCGTTATGTGTTAGGACTTCCCAAAGGTCTGCACCATCATTAAAATTGCCTCCATATTTCGATATTCTTCAGGGATAAAAAGTGAAAAATTTACAGATCTTGGAAGTTTTCCGTCCGTTACAGATTAGAACGTATCATTTTGTCAAATTTCAATTTTCTTTTTCGTCTGGCAGATTATGCCGCAATCTGGATTTTGGGCGAGGAGGGTAAAAATTAGGACTTTCAGGAAACTAAACAAAAAAAAGTGGAGATGGTCATTATTACCCCTTGAACGGAAAACTGTACGAAAATTTCGCCAAAATAGTCAATGTAGAGGCACACAGTCGTTACGATTTTATTTATATAGATAGACTAGCAACCTATCGCTTGATCAGTTATGGATACAAGAACAAACAAGAAGATGCACAGAAACAATCGTATATCTTATGAAATGAAGTTAATAGGGAGATAGCCTGATCTACTGAAAAGTGGGAATTACGATACCTTCTCATAAGATGGACTGCCGACTTCAGTGATGTAACTTTTATTCATATCCCTTCTGTTATGAAGATGGCTTGTTCGATCCTAGAGGAGTTTGTTGGTTGTTGAGGATGTTCAATTATGGAAACGTTTTGTTGGCTTTCCGCACGTTAAATACTCCTTCGGAACGAAATTCCGACATCTCGATGAGTTATAAAATACTAGCTGATGTACCCGTGCTTCGCTACACAATTCTACATTGTATACAGAATTCTAGGCTAGATAATGTACACGTTGTGAGCAAGATTGTATTATATTGCATAGCTCTTAACGTTACCCTAGAAACGCGACGGGGAAGTCACCAAACGTTTTTTCTCATATGAAGACTATGTTAGGGAATTTTCATTGTAATGATAGGCCCGCTTGCCTACCATCAGTCACAATCAGGTTGGGGAGTTTTCATTATAATGGCAGACGCTCACTCTCCACCAGCCATTTTACATCCTCAGAAAGACTGTCTTAGTGGTTTTCGCAACTGAAATGAACATAGGTCATTGCAATGACGTCAGTAGGAATGGCGCGATTAAAAGCAATGCTTTCATATGAAATACTCCATCATACTTTCTCACTTTTCAACGAACAGTACTATGCTGGAATGACCAAGCTGCAGACGGCTGTGATCCGTGAACACACTTCGTCTTTTTTCTGCGGTGCGGGAGGGGGAAGGCGAATAGTGGAGAGTCCCAGGGCAAAAACTATGCCCTTTTACTAATCTGTTTCCTAGGAGTACCCGATGAGTCGGAAAATCTCAATTCACTACACTGGCAACGGAAAAATCTATCTGACTTGGAGGCAATTTTTTCCTCCAAGCCAGAGGAGAAGCCCCATCTTCATTGCTAATTTGGAATTAAATGAATGTAGAATTTAATAAAAGTGAAGAGGAAGAAGCTTTTCTTAAGAAACGGCTATTTTCAGGGTTGACTTTTGAGTTTCTTAGTGAACTGTGGTGCTATAATTTAAAATAGGCTTAAATTGTAATTCTAGACCAGGTCATACTTCTTCTACTACTACTACTACCACCAAGTGAGCCTCTGCCGTAAGTGTGCATACAGCTCATTCAAAACAGCGCTTCAGAGTAGGGATCGAATAGCTGGAATACTATGATGAACCAGTGTGTTACGTACCTGCAGTATCAGAAAATGTATGAACCAGAGGATTGGCATGCTAAAGAAGAAAGTTTTCCAACTCCCCAGCTATTTCCCGACAATGTTCAGTCAGGCTATTATACTCGGTACGCAGTAGTAATCCCATCTATCGGAGTTGAGCGGCACCATAAGAAACGAAGAACATCACAACAAACAATGGTCAATATAAAGTTATTGTTGATCAGGTGTTATGCGCTTTCGATATTGTAGGCCTTCTGAAATACCACTCTTATCATAGTCGGTACAGTAAAACTAAATGAAACATAAATGATCGGAAATCGTATTGTCTATAACTTTTGTTATGTAGTGCTTTTTGATAGCACCAATAACATAGGTACCGGTATTTAAAAATTAAATTTTAGGCGCCTTCCACTAAACTACCATTTTATTTCGGGCGAAAAAAATTATTTACAGCCCAGACTGTAGTTTCTTATTCCCCGACTCTATATAGTGGTTTTCATTAAATTCTGTTAACCCATTTTCTCGTGGCTCGGCGTTGATATGGACTTAGCAACAAAAATACAAATTATATTAATATCTGTGTTATCAGAGCCGGTACGGTAAAAATGTATAAGACATAATTGATTGGAAATTTAATTCTATATAACTTTAGTTATATAGTATTTATGGATAGGACCGCTAATAATATAAATATTCGATAATTAAATTTAAGGCCTTCCCCTAAACTACCATTTCACTCAGCGTGAATAGCCTAGATTGTAGCGGCTCATCCCCCGACTTTACATACCGATTTTCATTAAATTCTCTTCAGCCGTTTTCTAGTGATGCGTGTACAGACAGACAGACAGACAGACAGACAGACAGACAGACAGACAGACAGACAGACAGACAGACAGACAGACAGACAGACAGACAGACAGACAGACAGACAGACAGACAGACAGACAGACAGACAGACAGACAGACAGACAGACAGACAGACAGACAGACAGACAGACAGACAGACAGACAGACAGACAGACAGACAGACAGACAGACAGACAGACAGACAGACAGACAGACAGACAGACAGAAATTACGGAAAAGTAAAAAGTACATTTTCTTGTTACTATAGACATGACCGATACAGAAATACCATTCTTTTCAAATTCTGAGCAATGTACAGACAAAACTCTTATTTTATATATATAGATAGATAAGGAATCTACTCCACGTACAACACCTATTGGGCTATGTCCGCTGGTTTTGACCTGCAAAACTGACCATTCATGATATCTCCCTTATAAATCCTCCTGTTGAAGAAATGTTCATGAAAAAGGTTTTAGAGATGGAATTCCATCACGTTTGGTCGATTTTCAGTCAGTTTGGTCTTGTACTGTATATATTGTGGAAAAGTGAAATCACCATTTCGGTTCCCTATAAACCGCCAGTCCATTCCGGGAACATGAAATGTTATTGACCTTTAAAATGTACCGTTGGACAGGTGGATGCTAAATATAAAGTTTGGTTCGATTATCTTCAGTTAGTTTTCAAGTTGTAAGAAATACGCTTTACACGCACCCGCTCTTGAGTTAAGTCTGATGGAACTTGTACCGAAAAACGGCCAGTTAATGACATCTCCCATTAATCCTCGTATCGAAATGATGCACGTGAGAAAAAAAAAGGTTTAGAAATTAATTTCCATTAAGGCAGGTAGATTTCCATTAAGTTTGGTTGTGTATATTTTGTGGGAGTGCAAAATCACGGTTCATGGATTTAGAAACAATATTTGCCCTAAAACCTACCCAAAGAGAGGTGGATTCTAAATATGAAGTTTGGTGGAAATATATCCAATAGATTCTAGCACTCGCGTACATACGGATTAACTAAGGAAGAAAATAATACAGTTAAGAAAGTTGAAATTAATAGAAAATGGATTATAACTGAGGGCAGCCGGATAACGACAAATATGTAAATGCCAAGTAAATGTATTTGAAAATAAAATGCCCCTCAATAAATTATGCTGGTGTTAGTTAAGGATATAATAAAGCGGTAACAGAGGAGAAATTAAAGCGCAGTGATTCTTAGGTAAACAGATAAGAAGATGACTAATGGTGTTATTACTTAATCTATTCGAGGGCGGTTATAACCTCCAACGATATTCCGCCAATATCCCGCAGATAGGCCGATTGACGCCTCTCTTGCCTTCTACCCAAGGAACAACCACGAATTTAAAAACATGATGAGGAAAATGGCAATACATTACTTCCTTGCCGGCAAGCAGTCAGAGACGTTGCCATGGTAACCTGTAGGATCGTTGTCGGTCTGTCGGTCACTCAATGCAGAGCATGATACCCGCAGCAGAAAATAGTAAATTTCTCCGTCATGTGAAGAGTAAGGTAAATTATGAACATAACGAAAGTTGTTTATAATGAAGAGACGTTTTACGTACGGTGCACGGAGTTTACAGAGAATCAATAGTATAAGAGAAAATGGAGGAAAACCGTTCTGGTTTTCATATTAATCCCCCGTCTGTTCAAAGATTTTAAGATGATATGTTCATCGAAACCTTCCCCGGGATGAGTATACTCTAAATATGAAGTTTGGTTGAGATCTATCCAGCCGTTTCGACGTGATGGTGGAACAGACAGACAGACAGACAGACAGACAGACAGACAGACAGACAGACAGACAGACAGACAGACAGACAGACAGACAGACAGACAGACAGACAGACAGACAGACAGACAGACAGACAGACAGACAGACAGACAGACAGACACGAAAAGTAAAAACCACCGATTCGGTCTTGATTTGACCTAAAACGGATAAATATCTGAAAAATTGGCAAAGCAAAAGAAATTACAGACAGCGGACCCCCTACAACTTTATTTATATAGATTAATGGGAGTGCTAATCGCTTAGCAACCTGCTAAGTACAGAATGTATTGCGGGCTAGGGTAAGCCTTCTTCTTCTATGATCACAGAAGTGGTCATTTAGTGATTTGATTTTAGGATTACTGTAAGTTGATTGAACTTAGAGACCTATCAATGTCTGATGATTCACCAGCAGGTAATTCCGGAGATAATAGGAAAATAATGAATCAAATCGGTCCAGTAGAATGGCCGGACGGACTGGACAAAGATGTTTTTAGTAAACTTTTTTGATACATAGATTGTTTAACGACAATATAGCGTGTGTAACACATTTTAGTTTAGCGTAGTAAATATAAGCACTGAATTTAAATACATAATACGTAACTTTAGATTAGTATTTATTTCATTGTCTTTAGGTTATCATTGGAGTCTTTCGCGTGCAGTTATTTCATTATGTTCACACCCGATGCTAAGACTTTCGTTCCTAAGAAAAGGCATTCGGTCACGTTACTCCTCTGAGGAGCCAATCTCGAGAAATGTTGTGCGATGTGAGGGAATATAGGGAGATGTAGGACGATAACGGGGCGTCCCTCTTGCCGGTTGCTCGAGCGATTCAGAGAAGTGCTGAAGTCACGAAAGTCAACAGGAATACAGTAATTAACATTGGGAAACAAAAATTATTTGCTACTGAACAAACAGCGGGATCATCCAGACTTGAAACTCCAGGGAAGAATAAACATAGGTCAAAGGTGGTTACAGAATTGGATTCTTTTCAGCAAGATGCTATCCGCAGGCACATTTATTCCTATTACCACGGAAGAGAACACCCTACATTGAAGGAATTACTCCGTACGCTCGATAATAGCTATCTGTTTCATGGATATAGAACTTCACTGAAAAAGTAGTTAATTCCCTTGGATTTCGGTGCTGAAAGATTAATGGGCGAAGAGTTTTGAATGAGAGGAGTGACATTGTGATGTGGCGATATAGAATTTTGCGGGAAATCATGCGAGACAATTTTAAAAATATTGTGTGGCTGGGTGAAACGTGGGTTAATGCCTCGGGGGAAAGGCTTGAGTGATATATCTGTAGAGGGTACAATGACAGTGCAGGGGGGAAGAATACTTGTGATACACGCTGGTAATTCACGAAGTTTTAAGCCTAATTGTCTTTACGTGTTTAGGTACAAGGAGGCTGGCGACTATCACGAGGAGATGAACAGCTCCATTTTTTCCTTTTATTTGCAAGTTGCTTTACTTCGCACCGACAGAGATAGGTCTTATGGCGACGATGGAATAGGAAAAGGATACACCACCTTTCAGACGCGGTTTGAAGAGCGACTGCTGTGTAACTTCTCTGTGAATAGTGCGATAATAATGAAGAGTGCCCACTACCATTCAGTCATTTTTGGGAAATCTCCTACAACGGCTGGTAAAAAAAAGTAATTTAATGAAATGTTTGAAAGATTAAAACATTCCTGTCAGAGATGACATGCTAAAAGGAGAATTAATGCAGGTCTCAGTTTATATGGTGGACGTCATAGCCCCGTTTCCATCACCACTTTATTGCCATTGAACTGATTTGGGCTCAACACATCATGTCACCACTAACAACAGATTTTTTTCACTTGTGGAAGTTAAGAGACTGCTTTCGGAAGCTGCGAACCGTGTAAGTGCGGAGGATTGGAAGAAGAAACGTAATTAATGACGCTTGGGAGAAAGAGGTTATTGTGGAAGAATACGTAGAACATTTTATCATTTCATTAAACTTAAGTGGGGGCGAGAGATCGGCTGACAATGACTTGAGCAGTAGCGACTTGGATATAAGTGGTGTATTCCCTTTATAAAGTATTTATTTCGTGTGTGGACTGTAAAGCTACGGCTGAGAGATATGCCAGAGCTCTAATGGTGAGTGGACATTTCTCTGATATTTCATTTACTTGAGTGTTTATTTATTCTGTACCTCATATTGTTACATAAAGTGCATTATTATTCACGTTATAATTGACCTTTTCCTTAACTCTTTGAGTACATTTTATATTGTATCTTATTATGCTTATCCTACGTGCGTTAATTCTGTGGTGTTTGGTCAGAACATGTTATCTCCAAAAAGGCTGTTTTCAATTTTAATAAAAAAATCAGAGATCTGGTACAGATATAAATGCAAATGAAAATAAATATTCATATACTTATGCTGCCTCTGTGGATCAACGGTAGAGTGTCGGCCTCCGGATTCCAAGATAGCGGGTTCAAACCCGGCAGAGGTAGTCGGATTTTTGAAGGGCGGAAAAAAGTCCATTCGACACTCCATGTCGTACGATGTCGGCATGTAAAAGATCTCTGGTCACACATTTGGTGTTTACCCGACAAAATTCATTAAATCTCAGCCATAGACGCCCAAGAGAGTTTCGGTTTACTCGGTCTGCCATCTAGTGGAGGTCTAGAGTAAAACGGAACGTCGAAATTGACGAGCAGACAGCGAGATGGCGTCAAATTGAAATGTCTGCACACGGTAGCTGAGGCCATACGATTATTATTATTATTATTATTATTATTATTATTATTATTATTATTATTATTATTATTATTATTATATACTTATGCTTTTTATATAGTTTCTAAATTGGATGAATAGAAAAGAAATGGAGATATCATGATCTGACCCAAGTAAGTTGCCCATAATCAGAACATTGTACTCCCCATGGAGATACAATTTCAAAAAATTGGCTTTCATGGCCGCAGATCTTAAAATCTTGGTAGTACCAGTGTATGGGACCCTCACCAGGATTACTTGATTCAAGAACTGGACAAAGTCCAAAGAAAAGCAGCTCGATTTGTTGTGGGTGATTTCCGACAAAAGAGTAGCGTTACAAAATTGTTGCAAAGTTTGGGCTGGAAAAACTTGGGAGAAAGGAGACGAGCTGTTCGACTAAGTGGTGTGTTCAGAGCTGTCAGTGGAGAGATGTGGAATGACATTAGTAGACGAATAAATTTGAGTGGTGTCTTTAAAAGTAGGAAAGATCGCAATATGAATATAAAGCTGGAATTTAAGAGGAAAAATTGGGGCAAATATTCGTTTTTAGGAAGGGGAGTCAGGGATTGGAATCAAGGGAGATGTTCAATAAATTTCCATTTTGTTTTAAATCATTCAAGAAAAGGCTAGAAAAACAACAGATAGGGAATCTGTCACCTGGACGACTGCCCTAAATACAGATCAATAATGATTGATCGATTGTTTAATTGATTGAGTGATTGATTGAACATGTTATCTGCATATTAATTTACCTTGTTAATACAAACTGACTTTAGTAAATAATGTACAACTGGACATCACCATAATGTGGAATAAAAATGATCACTTTTGTATCAATTGCATGCTTCATAAGTTTTACGAATAATGCAGTACGCCCATCTGAAAGAAAGAAGAAATGAACTCTTCATCACTATCACTATGGCTCACATACGTACTAGCATCGTCTGAAGGCCGAAGCTGTAGTAAAGAGGATCATTATACTCTATGGACAGCAGATCATCATCATCATCATTATCATCATCATCATCATCATAATCTTCTTCTTCTTTTCTTCTTCTTCTCCTTCTTCTTAACCGGTTCCTCATATCCAACAGGCAAAGGCACGTTTTCTTTTGACTGTCATCCTCTTCTATTTATAGTACAGATTCTGAAAGATACCTTATTCTGGAGTGAATAATTCAATTTAAATTTAAATTCTCCAAACTTCTTGGTGACATGCAGCCAGAAAATACTACGCCAAACAAATGAATTTTTTTTCAGTGTCTATCATATTTGTAGTGAAACAACATTTTATAAGGCTCAAAAATGAAAAGAAATCATTCTGATTCATCTGAACCACTGTTGATGTGTGTGACCTGGAACTAAGTACAGTATTTGTGGCACATTTCGTTTGTCAATTTCTAGGTTACAAATTGATTTTTATTCTGTCTAGTATTTGAAGAAATAGATTACTTACCAGTACTTGCTTATTGCTGCGGCTTTTATGTACAGCCTCTAACATTCTAAAACATGTTAAAACATATGCATCACAAACACGAAATCTTAACAAATGATTGATGCTCTGACCTAACAATGAAAGGCTTGACAACTGAAAACAAGCAATGCCAGTCTATGCAGTAACATTTAATTTGATCCTAACATAATTACTCCCTCTGTTTATATTATATAAGGTATACGATGATTTGGTCTATAGGCTACATGATAAGTGCTCTTGTCAGGATCTAACCAAAACTAAATTGCAATATTGACAGTTATAAGATTAGACCAACGCTGTAGTGAGGGCTTAGGAGCAGATGGAGATATCAGGTCTATACCAAACGAAAGATTAATTTTTCTTCTACATAACTACTATCTTAGCACAGCAAGTCAATTTTTGGAGTTACCATGTTTTGATCAAACGCCACAGAATTTTACTCAATAGTTGTGTTATTCTGGTATTTATAACATTAATTTTATTCCGTGGGCATTTAAATTCATAATAATTGTTTGTTTATTTATTTTTTATCTCACATGTTTATCCGAAGTGCGTTATTATTCACGATAATTGTATTATTTTGGATTTTATAACATGAATTTTATTCTGAACATGAGGAAGGCTTAGTGTGCTTCTGTTCTAGCGTTGTGTTGTGTATCTGCAGATCGTTCTCGTTAACAACTTAGTGACACAGTCCGACTTCCAGTGAACTGTTAAGTCGAATGTGAAAGTGCCTCAACTGAAGTGGACAGGCGAGCGGGCGAGCGATAAGCGACAGCAACATTGTGGTTACGTCACAGGTCGTGAAGGTCAATGAACGGTGAACGTTCATTTGAGTAATAAGGGAATAGAGTTATTTTTATTTCCAGTGGACACAAATACAGGCAATTTTCGATACAAATTATGTTGTAAGAAATTAGTTATTTCCGTTCTGCTTACGTATATTCACTGGACAGAATAAAAAGTTTACCGGCACCTCAAAATACTTTTGTGCTCGACGCAGTGAATTAAAATTTTAACCTTATATTTAAGAAAGTGTGCATTTCAATTTGATTTACGTCGCACCGACACAAATAGGTATTACGGCGACAATGGGATAAGAAAGGGCTAGGAGTGGGACGGAAGCGGCCCTGGCCTTAATTAAGGTACAGCCCCAGCATTTGCCTGGTGCGAAAATGGGAAAACATAGAAGACCATCTTCAGGGCTGCGGACGGTGGGGTCTGAACCCACTATCTACCGAATGCAAGCTCTCAGCTGCGCGACCCTCTTCGCACGGCCAACTCACTCGGTGAGGGTGTGTTTTAGAAACATTCCTAATATAATAAGGAGTAAAGCGGACAAAATGTGGTTTGTTGTTGCTTGAGTTTAAAATATCTGGTAAATGTGGTGTCGAGCTTAATGCTAACGTGAATAATAATGCACTTTGGGTAACAATACGAGTTAGAGAATAAATAAACACTCAAATAAATGAAATGCCAGTGAAATTTCCACTCACCATTAGCTGCTGTCGCGTAATGTTTACATTAGTTAGATTATTTATTTGAAGACATACTGTACGCTGCATCTACTTTTTATTATGTTTAAAGTGCTGTTTGTTTGAATAGTAAATATCTGTGTCATCACTAGTGATGAAACTCACTCGCTATTCAGAAGCTAGCTGTTATCAATGGACATCTGTTTTCAGAAAATCACATAGCATTACAACACTGTGCAAAACGATCATTAAACTTTTTGAAGTACGTAAACATATTACGTTTACTGAATGAATAACAGGAATTTTAATATTCTTAGTATAAATTCTGTCATTTCCATCCAAGAGCATGTAAATTGTAGCTTGCACGCTTCAACCCCGAATATTTGTATATTGTAGCACAAACCATGTGACGTCAGTTTCCTTTGAACGTGTAAATATAGTAAAATAATGCCATGTCTATAAATAACGAGTGCAGTATAAATCGAATCCTAATAGTTTTAAAAGATCGGTTTTCGTTTTCTTGCGTTTACAGTATCTTTTTATACTGTACTCCAATCAGCATTTCATTGAATGGTGCGAAGAGAGCTTCGTAGTCACAACCGAACATCACTGCTCCAGTCCCGTGCAGAGTGTGTTCGCTTTCTCGCTTGGCTGTGACGTATAGTTGCCCGCATTTCAGACAAGCGAGCCTTGTTGCACTGGGCTAGACTCAGCGGGTGCCTAAAAGAGACTGGCCGATTTTCAGACTGTAAATGACATTCATAAATAGCAACCGTACTCTCTCCGTAAGAGTAAAAATCTTCTTTCGTGCTTTTGGGGCAAATGATACGTTTTCAAGAGAAATTACGATGAAATATTATTGTAAATACTCATTAAAATTTTAATTTCCGCACTCATTAAGGAACTTACTGAAAGAGAGAAGCTGCACTCCGAGATACATCACAACCAGACAAGGAGATTGAAGTTGTGAAGTAAAGGGAGATTATGGCGGCTCCTTTTTTATTTGTGTGTCGGGGTGCAGAATATTGAGGCAGGGATGATGGTGGTGATTACTGCATTAAGGGAAAGTACAAATAGGCGACGATGAATAGCCTAAGTGTAATGGCTAAAGAAAGAGGAAAGGGTATCGAAATAAAGAACTCCGTAGACGTTGCAAACATAATACCGTCAAGGTCGTGAGAACAATAGTTGACCTACGGAGGTCGGGTAGTAATGATGAAAGTGAGGAGCCTCACATAAGCAGGTGGAAGCAATGTCAGACTCAGACTCAGCTAGGTTGGCTTGGTTACAACCCTGGTTGTGAGCCCGCTTTTAGCTGTCCTTAGTGTGGATGTAATTTGCTCCCCTTCAACCTTGTCGAGGAGAAATATTCAGGCAGTGAGACTGAATGAATATGTCCTAAATTAATAGTTACAGAAATCTACTGTAAAGATAGCTAGTATATGCGCTGAATTTTATCCTCGTACCTCCGTACGATGCAGCTCTTAGTTTTATGAAGGTGTAAGTTTAATGTTCGTCTGTGAAGACAGAGTCAAGATGGCAACTGACATAACTGGGTTTTGTACATAGGATCTTCTGACCCAGCAGCTCTGAAATAAACAAAATATATATAAAATATAAGAATATAAAAATCGCCGTTAGCCATAATCAATGTCGTCTAATTTTAGCGAAATGAATATAAGTACTTAAACGAAATCAGACACAACATGACATTGATAATGCCGAGGTAACTGGTTCTACATTCAAAAGAAACTCCACAGCTTTCTGCAACAGATTCGCGGTACACGACTCTTCCCTACCCTGCGCCATTAGAATACAGATGTTCTCTTCAAGTGTCACTGTAAATCCTTTCTGCTGTTGTAAAAGCAAGCGCTCCGCCTGACACACAAACTTAACTCTTTCTCCCTCGTTAAGTCGAGACTTCCTCGAAGTAAAGAGTTGAGGACATTCATCTGAGGTGACAGTGGAGCTGATGCCCTGGCTGTAATTAGACGACAAGCTGCCAGCTACAACTGGTGACACGGTGCTTTCAACTCGAATGATTTACAATTCTAAAAATAATATCAGAACCTAGACCGTGTGATATCTTTTGGTTATCGAAGTTAGACCTAATAATTTAAGTATAATAACTTCTTCCTTAGTATAATAGTAATCGTTATTGAAACGAAAAGTAGTAGTATTTTTATTTATTTATTTGTATATTTATTTATAGTAGTAATATGGGTATGCCGATATAATTACAAATATAGGGGGTAAGCATGAGTGCAATAATAGTTATTTGTGTTTCTTTAATGAACGAATCAAGAGCAGGACGAGGCCTCTAAAGTTTTTGTATTTTTTAGTATTTATAGTAAACATTTATCATATTATACAAAAAATTAAAGTTTTTAAAATTTAAAGGAACTGTCAGTTTGGGTCTATATTTACTCTCTTGTTCGACGCCGTCAAGAGCTTTTCTAAATGTTCGACTTACCTGGGAGTTTTGAGGGATATAGAGCTCTTTGGAACCCGTTTTAAGATTCTAGGGTGCCTAGAAGGGTCTCATTTTTCATACATTTTGGTTTGTAGCTACTTTTATAGGTTGTTACACTTAGATTTATTAGTATAGATTATCTCCTTAAATTCTCGAAAATTTTCCCCCTCAACATTTCTTGGAATTTAAGGTTAACGATTAATGTGGATTTTAGTCCGACTCGTTGGCTGAACGGTCAGCGTACTGGCCTTCGGTTCAGAGGATCCCGGGTTCGATTCCCGGCCGGGTCGGGGATTTTAACCTTAATTGGTTAATTCCAGTGGCACGGGGCTGGGTGTATGTATGTGCCTCATTTCATCCTCATTACGACACGCAGGTCGCCTACGGGTGTCAAATAGAAAGACCTGCACCTGGCGAGCCGAACCCGTCCTGGGATATCCCGGCACATTTCATTTCAATGTGGATTTTCAGGAAGTTTACAAACGCTGCAGATCATTGGTTTGTATATAAAAAAAAACCTTTGGTGAAATAATGCCCACACTTAGCCTATATACTGTGACAACGAGGGCCGAGTGTGTGGCGGCTGGGGGAACACAGTGGTGACTGTGGACGAGGCCAGCAACGAACAAAACACTGGCACTGACGAATCATTGAGGCTCGCGATAAGGAAGAAGCTGGAAGCGATTGATAATAGACCAGGCATCCAGAATGATCTAAAATGGGGAACTACTAGAATCTTCTGATGGCTAATAAAGAGTACAACTGGCGCACGCCACTCAGTCTTGAGGTTTTTAGTGTACCAACCATCGAGTGTAAGTCGCTCATTGAGAATGAGTCCATTAGTCGGCTATGTGGAGTTCAAAGAACCTTCCTAGTTCTGAAATGTTCTGGAAAGACACTGCGCTGTGAGAAGCCTTATGGAGAACAGAACATTGACGCGCGTGAGCGTTTGTGTGTGTGTGTTACGAGAGTGAGGAAAAATGTCGAGTGGAAAACTCAAACTAAAGTGAACTTGTAATTGAATGCCAGTTTAATAAATATTGTGGATGTTAAAACACGATTCCTCTCTGTGTCGTAATTTTAGTTTTAAGGACCCTGAAATCCTCCACATTGCTTATAATGCACCCTCATTTCACTCCCCTCCCTACCTAGCCACAATACTTATACAATGCACCCTCAGTTCACTTCCCTCCACACCTAGCCACAATACTTATATAATGCACCCTCATTTCACTCCCCTCCCCACCTAGCCACAATACTTATATAATGCACGCTCATTTTACTCCCCTCCCCACCTAGCCACAATACTTATATAATGCACCCTCAGTTCACTCCACCTCCCCACCTAGCCACAATGCTTATAACGCATCCTCATTTTGCCCCTCTCCCCACCTAGCCACAATGTTTATAATGTACCCTCATTGCAGCCCCCTCCCCATCTAGCCACAATGCTTATAATGCACCTTCATTTCACCCCCTCCACACCTACCCACAATGCTTATACTCCACCCTCATTTCACCCCCTCCCCACATAGCCACAATGCTTATACTCCACCCTCATTTCACTCCTCTCCACCAAGCCATGATGCTTGTATTGCACACTCATTTCACCCCTTCCCACCTAGCCACAGTGCTTATACTGGACACTCATTTCACCCCTCCACACCTAGCCACAATGCTTAAAATGCACCTTCATTACACCCCTCCCTACCTAGCCACAATGCTTATACTCCACCCTCATTTCACCCCTACCCTTCTAGCTACAATACTTATACTGCAAACTTATTTCACCCCCTCCACATCTAGCCACAATGCTTATAATGCACCCTCATTTCACCCCTCACTCTATTCCAACTTAGCTCCACTACACTGGGGAGTTTTGAGAATTTTCATTTTTTTGTGGACTAAGTGGGTAACGTGTTCTTTGGTGCCAAGGTTCTTCGGTGCCTTGAAGTTCATCGGTAGTTCATGTAGGTTGCTACACTTTAAATTCCTATTATTAGTTCAGGTTATACTTATGTCTGTCAGGCACTTCATGAACGTTTTTCGTAATATAGAGGCGAACTGCGACAGCCTTACAACATAATTGATTGCTTCAACGTCTACGCGTTGTGATGTGAAATCGGTCTACCAGTATCAACGTCTTAACTTCTCCTTGCATTTAGGTTAAGGCTCTTAAAACAGAACGTCTGTGACATGAAGCCGTCTAATTATACGAGCTGTCTCGTTATAGCTTGCTCTTACCCGGAGTTGAGGAACATTGAGGTGTCTCGGAGGAGCATGTTTTGAATTCGTAACCAGACTCACCAATGACAAGTGCAATGAAACTTTCAAGCTCTACTTAGGATTTCATGATAAAAGTTCCTGAGTTCGAAACAACAGGGAGATCTTCATGTAACTCTTATATCAATAGCAGTTCAGTTGTCTTTCTGTTCCCGGATAATGGTGGTGGTATTTGACGGTATTTATATGCGATATCTGCGTGTCGATTCTTCCAGCATGTTAAAAAACTCTGAGTGACTAAATTCCGACAGCGTGGCTTGTCTTATAATGTATATCAACTGAAGGAAAGTCGAACAAACATTTTATTTGCAACTCTTCGTTCTTCATTCGTAGGCCAGCTACCAACATATTATAATTTAATGCTCATTTTTATGTCGTATGTTTCATCCGTGCTACGATGAGACATTCTCAATGGCATTGCTAGAACTGACTTAAGTATTTGGCGATATATATATACAGAGGTCCCTTGGAGAGGATGTATGCGGAAATTTAACGTAGTATTCCAGTTCTGTTGTTTTTATTTAACTGAACTGGGATCGAACCCACCGACTTCTGCTCAGAAAGTCAGCACTTCTACCGTATGAGCCATTCAACCCTATTATATTATTCCTGGGAAATTTAAATATTTAAAGCAGATACCTGTAGATCAATAATAGAGATAGATGGTTCATAACTAATTTCATAACATATATTGGAAATTACCTTTACAATCTCTTGGAGAATATCAGATCGACCATGTAGCCATCACACATCCTTTACAGAAATAAATTCATGATGTGCAAGTTCGAAGAGGAGCTAATATTGATTATGACACTATTTAGTGCGTATCAAGGTAAAATTTACCCCGAAAAGAATCCACTACAAGAAATCTCATCTTCAGAAGTTCGACACGAAAAAGATAAAGGAAACTAACATAAAACAAGAATGGGAAAAGTAAAAAGGCGGACACTTGGCAACAGTTCCATGACAAGATCATTACAAGAACTAAAGAGACAATTCCATTGAAGAAGAATACGAAATACCCTTGGTGGGAATCTGCATGTGAAGAAGCACTGGGAAAGCGGAAGAGAGCCTTTCAGAAATATAACTGTAAGAAGTCTCTCGAGACTCAACAACATTATCTTCAGACAAGGAAGGAGATGTCAAAAGTAATCAGGCAAACGAAGAGGAGATACATGAAGGACCAACTGGAATGTATAGAAAAAGATTTCCGAGATCACAATATGCGAGACTTCTACAGTACTGTCGCAGGAAGAATCCGTAGATACACCCCACAGAATTTATGCTTCCGAAAACAAGACGGAAAGCTCGCGCTGTCTAACCAGGATAATTGTAAGGAGTTGGTTCGATATTTCTCTGAATTACTCAATTGCCAGGAGCCAACATTACGATGGCCCAAAGAAACTCCTGTACACGTAAACCCTGAATCTCCACCACCTACCAAAGAAAAAATCCAGAGACACATCTTCAGACTCAAAAATAACAGGGCGTCTGGAGAAGACGGCATAGTTGCAGAACTCTTACAGAATATAGGCCAAAATACACTTGAATAGCTCACACTAATAATCATGGACCTCTGAAAAAACGAAAGGCTACCTGAGGAATGGAAATGCGCACTTATCCATCCGGTACACAAGAAAGGTGACAAAACCGACGTAAATAACTACAGAGGGATTTCTCTCGTTCAAGTCACCTACAAGATTCTCTCCGCGTGTCTTCTTCAAAGAGTACAAGAACAGCTTGAACACAAAATCGGAGAATATCAAGCCGGTTTCCGACCAGGGCGGTCCTGTGTTGAACAAATTTTTAACTTGAAGACGATATTAAACTATAGAGCAACCCGAAGTTCTCCGATTATTTGTAGTTTCGTCGACTTCAAGAAAGCGTACGATTCGGTCGATAGACAGACTCTTTTTAACATCTTACAAGAACAAGGGCTTGACCCAAAGACATTAAGACTCATCAAGGAGACACTCACGGACTCGAAGTCAAAAGTGAAATTCATGGGTGAAGTATCGGAGACCTTTGCGATTAAGACCGGCGTGCGACAGGGTGACGGATTGCCACTACTGCTTTTAAACCTTGTTCTAGATAAAATTATTCGAGAGTGGGAGAAGGAATTGTAAGTTCAGAAGCACTGGAAACCCATTCAACTTCACCGAAAGACGATGACATAAAGGTCAGTCGTTTAGCTTTCGCAGACGACGTAGCGATACTAACAGACAGTGATATTTCAGCGATCAAACAGATTGGAGTCCTCAAGGAATGCGCTGAGAAAACTGGACCATAAATCTCATTCGAGAAGAGCAAGTTTATTTGCACTAAATTCGACATTCAGGAATTACAAACAAAATATGGGCAGATCAAACGAGTTCCATACTTTAAATATCTCGGTGAGATCCTAGAACCAACAGGGTTGGAAAAGGAAGCACAGAAAGTTCGATTACAAAAACTCAAAAGAGCATATTGGAGAACCCGTGACATCTACAACAAGAAATGCATGTCCATACACACAAAAATCAAACATTATAATACGGTGATTAAACCTGAAGTGCTGTATGCAAGTGAAATCTTGGTACTTAATAATAAAGGTGATCTGGAAAACACCTTGAAGGAGGAAAGGAAGATCTTGAGGAAAATTCTGGACCCAGATAAAAAAGAAGAAGGGTATAGGCTCAAATCACGCAAAGCTGCGGAAAGACTGTCCAACCTTGCCGCAGACATCAGGAAACGAAGACTGAAATTCTATGGACACGTTCACAGACTGTCGTCTTCAAGGCTGACCCACAAGATTTTAACATATACTGAAAAACTGAAGAACGTTCCCATGGATACAAGATGTTAAAAATGATCTGGAAAAGGCCCAGATAGAACCATCAGAAATACTGGACAGAAACATTTACCTCACAAGATAAATAATTGGGTAGTAAAGTCCGTAAAAGATCGAGGACTAAGTGGTCAAAAGAAAGGAAACAGGCACACAGCAATATGGGTGTTAGAAAGGCGAATCATAAATGTAATGCGTGATCCAACAGGGTCCATACGCAAATAATAATAATAATAATAATAATAATAATAATAATAATAATAATAATAATAATAATAATAATAATGTAGATGTGTGCTATACACCTCTCATCTTATAAAGGTAGACTCGTTTATTGTTAATGAGGAAAAAGATGATATTCCGACAATAAGGTGGAGCTTAAAGCCAGGAGCTGTTTCTCATATATTTCCTAACTTACCGTGTCCTATTTAAGCAAGTCCCTGAACATTCGAAAACCCACATTTAAACGAGAGTTACTCGAACAATATGTTGGCAAAGAGAATATGAACAGTAGCAGCTTAGAATGTAATGAACTAAATTTTCCCTCGACATCTAAAATATTTAACAGTGACGATAATGTAAAAATAAAAGGTTGCCCCTCAAAGTAGCCGATAATGACGTTGATGCTTCTAGAAATATTCTAAATTTCAGGAGACAAGTTTAAAATCTTGGTAGGAATTTAATTAGTTCCAAAAAGAAATTAGTTGCATGCAGAGCTAAATTAAAGCAGATTGCAAATAAAGTCAGTGTGTCAAGTGAAGCTGAAGACAGTCTTAAGTTCCTTAGCAAGAAACAAAAAAATAATTGTGGGCATAATGCTGAAAAAATGTATCACCAGCCCGAAAAGTATGCTCCGTTCTAATGAATTTATATTAGATAGTTTGCTTTTGAAAATCAAATACCCTGAGTGTTACAGACATTGTTTGAAGTATGAGCTACTTTCTCTCCCTTCCGAAGCTCATTTGAGACGACTATGCAAAGGGTTCAAATGTAATTAAGGTATTAATAGAAATGCCGTGAATGCAATTAAGGATTTTTATTTAAACGAGCAAGACGAGAACAAGCGACTAGGTATAGTGATTTTTGATGAAGTGAAATTGAGAGAAGACATTACATTTAATACAACTACACTGAGAGTTGACGGATTGTTGATTTAGGAGATGAAACTCTCTACGGCAAAAAGAACGTCCTTTCCAATCACGCGCTCGTATTTAAGTTTGTCGCTTTGTTGCACAGCTGGATTCAGCCTGTAGCAGAGTATGCTAGCAAGAATGCAACTCCTGGAGAACTATTGTCAAAAATAATAATTCAGGTCATAATTCAATTGGAACAAGCTGGGGTGAAAGTAATTGGTTTTACTTGTGATGAAAGTGGGTGTATAAAAGGGCGTGGATGAATTTGGGAATTTCAGGGAAGAATGATAAAATAAAATGCTCCATTTAAAACCCGGCAGATCATCAAAGGCGAGTGTGGGCATTTTCTGATTCCGTGCATACTTTGAAGTGCATAAGTTACGTAACTATTTCCACGATAACGTTCTTTTGCTGTATAAAGGCAAAGAGGTGAATAACAGCTTTTATAGACAGTTATATCAAATTGACACTTCTCCTGAGTGCGCTGGTGTTCGAAGTTGTCCTAAGATAACACCCTCTCACATAGACCCAACCTCATTTCAGAGAATGAACGCCAGGCTAGCTTTTCGGTTATTCAGTAATAGGGCAGCCGACGCAAATAAGCTGTTTAGAGAAATCAAGCCTAATGAATTCAGTGATAGTGAGCACACATACATTTTCACACGAGAAATCAATAATCTTTCAGATGGTCTTAACTCCACAATGCCCGTAAAAGAGCTTTATAAAGGTTGTCCGTCACACAAAATATTGCTTGAATTTTTAGAAAACACTGCATCTCAGAAATGGCGGACTACTTGTGGAGCAGAGGATTTAGGTATGTCCTGACGGCAAAATTTAATCAAAATCCTTTGGAGCACCATTTCAGCATTTTGTGTTCCCTTAGTTGTGACGATCACCCTTCCACTGTGGACTTTTTACATTTACACATGCTACAGTCTGTGTATATACCTACCAAACTCGCCTTAAATTCGACCGCAAATTGCGAGTCAGTGATAGTGTCCCCCATCACTTCATTTGTTAATCATACCCGTGCAATGGCTTAAGAAAGTGAACGTAAGGATAAATAAATTAAAGATTCAGCAGAGGTCAAAATTAAAGTAAAAATAGTACTCACGGACTGGGGAAATGAAATAACTCTTCCTTACGAGGGAAACCTCACAAAACAGAATTTAGTGTCTCACTTGGCAGGCTACATAGTAAGAAAACGTGACAAATATGTTGACTACTTAGATTGCACTCGAGTTCTTCGTAGTAAACAGCCCCTGAGCTTCCACTGGCAACATTTACCCTCATTAAAGATTGTTTATGGCATGAAGAAAGGCTTGCGATACTTGACATATCATTCACCGTGTGTGTTTAGGTTGCTATTGGAAGTAGAAGAGGTCATCTCAGAAAAATTGCGACCAGAACAAAATTTATGGGTTGATATTGTTTTGCATATTTGGACAGCATAAACTCTATAGTTGTCCGACCCACAGTTTTTGGATGCAACAGTGATCACAGATATTATAACCTTCTGGGAAAATTAGTGTTTCATTACATTAAGTGCCGATTCTTCTTCCGTACGAAGGAAATAAAGAAAGAGCTGCTATCGTCCAAATCAGCGAAATCGTCTCGGAATTTCTCCAAGGTTTCGGACAGCTAACGTTTTCGAGGGTGAGTTAAATTTTTTTGTATATGCCTTAGATAATGTGAAATGTATAATAGTTTCAACTATATCTCAATACTTTGTAAGTCATCTCAGAATTATTGATGTTCGAATCTTTTCAGAGGATAACATTAAGCCATTAAAATAGTGTGTTTACCAGCTCCTCTATTCAAATATTCCTGGAATGTACATACATGGCACATGAAAGGGAATAATTCAAAGGTCGTTCTGGCAACTGGGAGTCTTACAGAATTTATTTCGTGTACGTTTTGTGTAGTGCCGTGCCTGCTTATTGTATTAACCCGAGCAGCGCTGTTCACCCATAGCTGCACTAGCGCAGTCTGCCGCCACCGCCTATTAACTACGAGAGAGCACTCACTTCCTCTTTCAATACGCTATAATAATAATAATAATAATAATAATAATAATAATAATAATAATAATAATAATAATAATAATAATAATAATAATAATAATAATAATAATTGTTACCGTGTTTTAGTGGTAGGTAGAGGTGAAAGAAGGTGCGGGCATGAACGGGTCTCAAACTACGAAAGTAAAATTAACTTAAAATTTAACAAGGTTATATTTTCTTTTCAAAAAAATAAAGAAATAACAAGCATGGCAGGTACAAAGTAGCAAGTCAAAAGGGTAGTTACAATATTTACAGGATTTGGGCTTCGCGCCCTGACTTCACAATGCTTGGGCAATCAGCCCAACCTTACTTCAAAATAAGTATTACCAGAGGGGCAGAAAACCCCATTCATGTTCAGGAGCACTTGCTCCAAATTACACTGGAAAGCCTCCATGAGGCATACAACTCTCAATTTTCGAAAAAGGAGCCACTCGCTCTCAACTTTAAGCCTCTCAAAGGCCACACCAAACTCCACCTTCGAGTTGTCCTCACTGGACATAGACACAGGGGTAAAATACCCAACCTACTGAGGTCTATTAAATGAAAAGGGGCAATTACATGACCTCTAAAATAACAATTTGAGAGGAGGCGATCTGCACTCCTAATACACTTGTTTTTAAAACCTAATCTGGCTCTAGGCCACTAATGCAAGGGCTAATCCCATACTACAGAGGTGACTTTAGAAAAGAACAATTTGTTTTACGCTAACGAAGAATAGGTTGAGAAAAATAAGTTCACCTCAAAACAATATGATTGGGAGCTCGAGAGGGTTAAGCACTCTCTATCCCGATATGCAGTTTAAAAGATGTGATAGATACAAGTTCCTTTACATTTTACGGAAGGTTACATAATGGAAAAACTTCGGACCCGCCCCGAGAGTTAAGCTGCTGAGCTAGCAAAGAAAGAAGTTATTAAGTGGCCATTACCTTGTTGTTGGTCGCTGCCGAAGGAAGAGGTGCTTCCCGCCCCCTGCTATGTACTTTACACACAGAAAGATGGAACAGAAGTGGCCCGGAGACCCTAAAATCAGCAGTTTATATCCTCTCGCGGAAGATTCGAGGCGTTAGGGGAATGAAAACACCCTCCCACAAGAACTTTATTGGGTAGGATACAGCAACATATTCAAGTTGGCGGAAGATAGATCCGATAGGTCGGAAATAAATAAAAGAAATTCGGGATTGGCTAAATACAAAACAAGGGGAAAGAGAGGGGTATACAGCCAACTTAAACAATAACAGAAAGAAATTTAACGAGAAACAAACTTTTGAAATAAAAATTTCTCCAAAAATAGTTTTTTCACTCCGCACTAGGGTGCACTATTGTTGATCTTCAGTAGTGTCCTCTAGAAGAGAAAGTTCACACTTCTTACTACAAGCAAAACAAAGATACGTCGAAAATGACACAGTTCAAAAACTCCAAAATTTCCAGGTAGTGACATCTTCTGAGAAACTTGAAAATTAATACCGTCCATAAAGTTCAGACTTCCTCCAGCAGAGGAGTTTCAATTGGCGCACATTTTAAATTAGCGGCGTGGAGGTGTACCGCCCGGTACAGACCTCCCCCCCAAAAGTTCCTCCAGGGGTGACACATGAAATCTGTTTGAAACAAGGTCCAAGCTATGATGTTGATATGAATATTGATTGCAGAAGCATAAGATTTTCTTAATTTGGTTTGATTCAGTTTCAAAAAATCTTGTAGTAACAGCGGAAGTACTGTCTTAATGTTTGTAGAAGGTTGAATTGAGAAGGAAAACTTTAGTGTTAAAGTTGAGGAAAAATTTTCTAAGTCCACCAGATTTTATTGTAGAATTCCCAAGAAAGGGTATTAAAGTTGAACTGGAATGTCCATATAGCTGGATATGTACTTCACACGTTGGTGATTTTAACGGCCAGACCAGCCGCCACTGCTTGCGTTCAAAGGAGGCCGCCCGGGCCCCTCAAGTACCCTGAGATACCGCTCGCCCGCACTATGAGGGGAGCAGTGGTGTTGAATTACGCCGCGCCCGCGGTGAACATATACGGGCTGCGGGCAAGTAGCAGGTCGTGCGCCGCACCTCAGCCTTGGCCGGGAGGAGAGCTCCGGCTCGCCGTGCACATGTCGTCCTCGCTGGAGTCGAGGGGGCCCTTCCTCTAGCCCAGTCGCGGCACGGCGCCGCGCGGCTGCGGGGGCACTGAAACATTAAAGCTAGGCGGCAGAATTGTTGGACTATCATCATTTTTGAGGGCACAGGCTTGTTGGAGAGGTTGAGGGGCCAGCGGCGTGCAGAAATCCATGGCATTTAATATAAGCAAGCCACAGTGTGTATAGCAGGAGGCGGGAGCGTGGTAATGGCCGTGGCAAGGATAGGATGGCAGTTTAACAAATCGGGGGAGGTTTACAAAAAAAGCTTAAACATAGAAAAATATTATAGAAGGGGCAGAGTGCCTTAAAAGTGAAAACTAAAAAAAAATATAACCTTCCTATTCCTTTCCAAATAATATGAAGCAAGTTAACACAGACATTACACCGGTTTCACCTGGAACAGGTGAACCCTAAATATCCTCTCGGTGGCTGGATTGCTTACTAACAACGTAACCGGCGTAAGAAAATCGAGAATGATACAAGGCCCATGAAATCTGGGGGCAAGCTTGCCCGCGGGAACAAAGTTCTTGACCATAACTTGGTCACCTACCTTCAAAGGGGTGGGTCTCCGTCCACGATCATACCTTTCCCTAACCTTTTCATGAGACACTTTAAGATTGGCTTTAGCCTTCTTCCAAAGATCTTTAATGTTGTCCGGATCTATTGTCTCGGGTAGAATGTCATTCAGAGACCAGAGGTTAGAGAGCGGCGTGTTGGGAACAAACTTGAACATCAACGAGGCTGGAGTAAATTTATGTGATTCATGAACCGCCGAATTCAAAGCAAAAGCTAACCAATGCAGGGACGTGTCCCACCTGGAATCATCTTCATGATGATAGGCAATAAGTGCGGACCTGAGATTACGGTTAACCCGTTCAGCCAGAGATGGTTGAGGGTAATAAGCAGAAGTAGTTACATGAGAGATGGACAAGTCAAAACAGAATTTACGAAAAAGATTTGATGTGAACGCCTTAGCATTATCAGATACAATATATTGACACGGACCAAAAGAAGCAAAGATAGAATTTAGACAGGTAATGGTGGACTGAGCGGTAGCCAGCTTAGTCGGAAATAACCAGGAAAATCTAGTAAAGCCATCTACGCACACAAGGATGAACTTGTTAGCATTTCCCTTTGACTGGGGGAAGGGTCCTACATAATCAATATACAGGCGTTCCATGGGGCGCGACGCTTGATGCGAAGACAAAAGGCCTACCTTGGTGGACATGGTGGGTTTACTGAGCAAACAAGATTTACAAGCTTTTACAAGTTCACGGAATTCACCGTCCATACCTTTCCAGATGAACATTTCACGAATCTTTTCACGAGTTTTAAAGATTCCAAGATGCCCCCCCAATGGGGTCTCATGATAGTATTTGAAGATCATAGGCACCAGAGCAGCTGGAACGACAACCTTCATCATCTTATCATGCCTCGAAGGGCAACATAGAACACCATTCCTCAGAACATAAGGGACGACATGTTCCCCAGAAGAAAGGGTTTCCATTATCGGAGCCAGCGTCGGATCTTCACGTTGGTATTTCTCGATATCCCTAAAAAGCATGGGAGTATCTGTTAAGATGGCATTAACACCAGATAGTATGGACTCGGAAGGTGTTGAACTGTCGACCGGTTCATGGGTCTCGACGTCGTTGGAAAACATACGGCTGAGTCCATCAGCAACAACATTTTCGGTACCTCTGATATGCCTGACATCGAATTGGAAGGCAGAAATACGGATGTCCCAACGGGCTATACGACCAGTACGACGCGGACTACCTAAGACCCAGATTAAGGCTTGATTATCTGTCTCCAAGTCGAATTTGACATGTTCCAGATAGAGACGGAACTTTTCTAAGGCAAATAAGACTGCCAAACCTTCGAGCTCATAGATGGAATACTTGGCTTCTTGAGCCGACAAGGTCCTAGATGCATAGGCGATGGGTCGCCTCCCTAGTTCAGTCTCTTGAAGAAGGACTGCAGCTACTGCTGACGACGACGCGTCGGTTTGGACGATGAATTTCTTCGAGAAATCAGGCATAGCAAGTACAGGGGCATTACAGAGAGCTAATTTAAGGTCTTCAAAAGCGGCTTGTTGAGAAGGTCCCCACTCGAATTTGATGCCTTTCCTACGAAGAAGGTTTAAGGGCGCCGCTCTATTAGCGAAGTTAGGAATAAACTTCCTGAAGAAATTCACCATACCAATGAACCTGGCGATACCTTTAATGTCCTTGGGAGGTTTAAAATCACGGATGGCCTGTGTTCTAGAATGATCGACTGCTACACCATCAGGTGACACAATATGCCCTAGGAATGACATAGAGGGCTTAGCAAAGGCAACCTTGGACAACTTGACAGTTAACCCCGCCTTACGAAGGCGATTGAGAACTTCTCGCAGATGATCTAGATGTTCTTCAAAAGTCTCTGAAAATACGACGACATCATCCAAGTAGTGATATAAGTACTTAAATTTGATGTCGGAGAAGACCCTATCTAGTAGGCTAGTGAGTACAGCTGCTCCCGTGGGGAGCACGAAAGGCACGCGGTTGTATTCGTATAAATTCCAATCCGTGGCAAACGCTGTAAGATGTTTAGACTCTTCGGCAAGGGGAATTTGATTATAGGTCTGATTCAAGTCCAAGATAGTAAAGAACTTGGCCTTACGAAACCATGAAAAACAAGAATGAAGGTCAGGAAGGGGTACAGATTGCAACACCACCTTCCGATTGAGAGCCCTATAATCAATGACAGGCCTGAAGCCTCCTTGGGGTTTCGGGACTAGAAAAATAGGTGAAGAATACGCCGACTTAGAGGGCCTAATAATACCATCCTTCAACATCTGATCGATGATTTCTTTCAGAGCCTTCATTTTAGGTGGAGATAGCCTATATGGGGGAAAGCGGACAGGAATCGAATCCGTGACCCCAATTTTGTATTCAATAAGGTCAGTAACACCAAGAGTATCAGAGAACACCTCTGGAAATGACTGACATAATTTACGAATACTATCAGCCTGCTCCTCAGGTAGATGTCTAAGGTCTAACAACGTCTCATCCTGGGTAGGCGAAATAGATGAACATGATACAGAATTACACTTTAACAAGGGAGTTTTACAATTGGACGCAAATTTGAATGTGCACGACTTACTCTGAAGATCGAGCACAAGACCAGTGTGAGAAATGAAGTCCGCTCCCAGTATGATGGGGCAAGACAAGTGCTTAGCCACAAACAGTTTGGTTTTCCATGTAAATTTAAAAATACGAATTTTGACCAGTAAGGAACCTAGAATTTCTAATGGGGATGAATTAGCCGAAACATATTGAACAGGAGATGAGACAAAGTCAGGTAGTTTACAAACAGTTTTCAATTTAGAATACCATTCAGCCGAGATAATCGAACAAACACTGCCTGAATCTAAGAGAGCTGTTATAGGCTCGTTATTTAACTCAATCTTAAGAAAAGGAACAGGTGCGGGGGTATCCGCCGCAATCCTAAGACATTCTTTAGGGCATTCAAAAGATGAATTTGAAGACTGATCGTTCTCTGAATTCACGACCTTTTTGCCAGGGGCTGAGCCTTGGGAAGCAGAATTAGTTGACTCAGCCGAAGCCGCTAGTCACATTTTATTATTGGCATTGGTGGAATTTGCACCAAAAGTTGAGCAGAAGGGGGTGCTATTTGAGTTTGGGCAATTCTTGGCGATATGTGAGAAAGCCCCACATTTAAAACAGCCTTGTGATGAACCAGCCCCATTCCTTGTCCCACTCGACTTGATCAGTGGACATTTATTGCGAAGATGGTCAGGCGACCCACAAGCATAACATTTACGGGGTTTGACAGGTCGGCGAGGTGGAGGCCGAGGATTACTAAAAGAAGGCGGGGGTTCTTTCGCGACGCGCAAGGAATCGGCGTATCTCACTCCTTCCGCTGAGACGGCCAACGCTTCAAGTTCAGAGAAAGTTTGCGGGCACGCCGCGAAACACAAATATGACCTATAGGGAGGTGAAATTCCCTCTACAATGGCTTGTACAATTTGATCCTCAGGGAAGTGAAGAGCAAACACCCTAGTATAAAATTTAATGTCCTGTATGAAATCAGCCAAGTTCTCATCCAAGCGCTGTACACGGTAATAGTACTTCTGAATCAGAGATGACCTCGCGCGAGCAGGAATAAAATTTGCAAGCAAGTGTGCATGAAAATCTTCAATAGATGACTGTTCAGCTATGGCTCTTACTATTTTGTCAGAAAGAATACCAATTGCATAAGGATAGATGATTTGCAAAATTTGACATGGAGAAAGAGAAAACACAAGGGCATGATCCTGAAATTCAACAAGAAATCTTAAAAATGAAATTACTTCACTGGTGGTATTAACGGAAAACTTCGATATACCTCTGAGCAACATTGCCAATGGATGAGGCAAGCTGCTGAACCCGGGTGACATAGTAGGTAAAGGTTTCAATGGCAAGGAATTTAATTCCGAACGGATGTTACTCAACGATGCACGGCGTTCAGATTCGTTGTCCAATGGGGCAGAGATAGTTTGAGCAGCAACGGTTATCCTATTGACTTCTCCCTTATGAGGCTCTTCCTCGCTACCTACATTCACTGTGGTGGGTAGATCGCTTTTGGGAGGAACCTCCCCAGTTAATAATTGGGGGACCTTGCTAGATAATTCAGAAATATTTTCAAGCAGCGTACTAGCTTCTTTCTTCTGAACGTCATTCAGCTTTAGAGACAACAGATCGTTAACTCTATTTGAGAAATGAAACAGCCTAGCTTGCACACGCTTAATTTGATTAGGAGAAGGGTCATTTTCATCAAAAAAACTAACTACAGAAGCTAGCCCAGTAATATTCTCGACGATCGTGCAAAGAGAGTCGTCAACTTCTTTCTCTCCCAAGGTGGGGATGGAAATGGGCAAATCAAGGGACTCTCTAAGCTTATTTGTGTCTACTGCAACCGTGCCTCCAGATTGCACATTTCTAATAGTTAATTCGTAGATTAACTCCTCTTTGCGCAAATAGTTAAGATGGAGAACATCGCGAGGGCCGGGCATGATGACAGAACAATTTTGAAAACATCCAAAAATTCCAGCAACTGAGAAAATTGTTACAGTTCGGAACAAAACAATGTTTAGCCGTCAAAAGGGGCTAAATTGAGACCCATTCAACCACGCTCTGCTACCACTTGTTACCGTGTTTTAGTGGTAGGTAGAGGTGAAAGAAGGTGCGGGCATGAACGGGTCTCAAACTACGAAAGTAAAATTAACTTAAAATTTAACAAGGTTATATTTTCTTTTCAAAAAAATATAGAAATAACAAGCATGGCAGGTACAAAGTAGCAAGTCAAAAGGGTAGTTACAATATTTACAGGATTTGGGCTTCGCGCCCTGACTTCACAATGCTTGGGCAATCAGCCCAACCTTACTTCAAAATAAGTATTACCAGAGGGGCAGAAAACCCCATTCATGTTCAGGAGCACTTGCTCCAAATTACACCGGAAAGCCTCCATGAGGCATACAACTCTCAATTTTCGAAAAAGGAGCCACTCGCTCTCAACTTTAAGCCTCTCAAAGGCCACACCAAACTCCACCTTCGAGTTGTCCTCACTGGACATAGACACAGGGGTAAAATACCCAACCTACTGAGGTCTATTAAATGAAAAGGGGCAATTACATGACCTCTAAAATAACAATTTGAGAGGAGGCGATCTGCACTCCTAATACACTTGTTTTTAAAACCTAATCTGGCTCTAGGCCACTAATGCAAGGGCTAATCCCATACTACAGAGGTGACTTTAGAAAAGAACAATTTGTTTTACGCTAACGAAGAATAGGTTGAGAAAAATAAGTTCACCTCAAAACAATATGATTGGGAGTTCGAGAGGGTTAAGCACTCTCTATCCCGATATGCAGTTTAAAAGATGTGATAGATACAAGTTCCTTTACATTTTACGGAAGGTTACATAATGGAAAAACTTCGGACCCGCCCCGAGAGTTAAACTGCTGAGCTAGCAAAGAAAGAAGTTATTAAGTGGCCATTACCTTGTTGTTGGTCGCTGCCGAAGGAAGAGGCGCTTCCCGCCCCCTGCTATGTACTTTACACACAGAAAGATGGAACAGAAGTGGCCCGGAGACCCTAAAATCAGCAGTTTATATCCTCTCGCGGAAGGTTCGAGGCGTTAGGGGAATGAAAACACCCTCCCACAAGAACTTTATTGGGTAGGATACAGCAACATATTCAAGTTGGCGGAAGATAGATCCGATAGGTCGGAAATAAATAAAAGAAATTCGGGATTGGCTAAATACAAAACAAGGGGAAAGAGAGGGGTATACAGCCAACTTAAACAATAACAGAAAGAAATTTAACGAGAAACAAACTTTTGAAATAAAAATTTCTCCAAAAATAGTTTTTTCACTCCGCACTAGGGTGCACTATTGTTGATCTTCAGTAGTGTCCTCTAGAAGAGAAAGTTCACACTTCTTACTACAAGCAAAACAAAGATACGTCGAAAATGACACAGTTCAAAAACTCCAAAATTTCCAGGTAGTGACATCTTCTGAGAAACTTGAAAATTAATACCGTCCATAAAGTTCAGACTTCCTCCAGCAGAGGAGTTTCAATTGGCGCACATTTTAAATTAGCGGCGTGGAGGTGTACCGCCCGGTACAATAATAATAATAATAATAATAATAATAATAATAATAATAATAATAATAATAATAATAATAATAATTCTGTAGAGGTGTGCTATGCACCTCTCATATTGCCGTTTCTGGAGTCCGCAGTTCCATCTATCCATTTACTGCATATACTGAACGCCCTGTTGGCACAGTATCAATAAGACGTCATTAAGAACAGTTCTCCAATAATAATAATAATAATAATAATAATAATAATAATAATAATAATAATAATAATAATAATAATAATAATAATAATAATAATAATAATAATAATAAATTTCCTAGTTCACTCGAATAATCCCCAGACACATACGGGATCGCGGGTGCGTACTGTACGCCACGGTGGTAATTACTGCAATATTACTGTACTTCTAGAAATAGTGAATAATATATTCCCTAGTTCACTCGAATAATCCCCAGACACATACGGGGTCGCGGGTGCGTACTGTACGCCACGGTGGTAATTACTGCAATATTACTGTACTTCTAGAAATAGTGAATAATATATTCCCTAGTTCACTCGAATAATCCACAGACACATACGGGGTCTCGGGTGCGTACTGTACAGCACATGTGGATTTATCCCTGTTTTACGGACGGATGCCCTTCCTGACACCAATCCTATAGCCTATATTGCGCGTTTCTTTGGTCGTTGTAGTGTAGGGTATTGCCTGAATATGAAGATGAATGTGTTGGAACAAACACGAACACCCAGACTTCCAGCCAGAAGAATTAATCAGACGTGATTAAAACACTCGACTCAGGCGGGAATCGAATCCGGGACCCTCTGAACTGAGGGCATCAACGCTGACCATTCATCGAAGGAGTTGGACAATAATAATAATAATAATAATAATAATAATAATAATAATAATAATAATAATAATAATAATAATAATAGTAATAATAATAATAATAATAATAATAATCGGTTATGGATAGGTCTTACATATTAGACTGAGGGATCTCCAGGCGAATATCTCTATCCAGAAAGAAAATCAGCACGCTAGCTTCTCTTACGGCCAACAGAATTTAATAGTACGTTAAGTAGATATTCGACCTTGTATTCATTATCCACCGCACTGAAGCTAAGAAGTAAAAAAAATGTAGAAAATATATGTATGATAAGTATATTAATGCTTTCCAATGATAATCATTTCTTCTGCAGGTGTGCGCTATGTAGGCCTACCTCTCATATTTCCTTTTCTGGAGGCCACTGTTCCACCTACTGTATATAGCCTATTGCTGGCACAGTATCAATAAGACGTCATTATGAACAGTTCTGCAAACACAATTATGTGCCTTCAACCATTCCAACGGTTTGTTATATACTGCGTCTTGTGTGAGCTAGGTAGAATACCAGACCGACTTTTAGGTACCAATTATATCTTTCTTCTCTTCCCTAAAATATTTCTTCGAGTCAAGCAAGAATTACAGTTGAATTCCCAAGAAATGCTTCTCACAGATTCTCACAGTACAGGGAATGACAAAGTGAATAGTTTAGTAGTTCCTCGGGGGAGTAGAATCTAGAACAGCAGTCTCTTACTTGTACCACACTGCTGATATCCTGGACGACGATGGTGGCTGTAAGCTTGTATTCGGAAGATGATGGATTCGAGTACCACTGCGGACAGCCTGGAAGATGATACTCCGAGATTTCCAACTTTCAATTCAGGGGGACTCTGAGGCTATCACCTAACTAAGGCAGTGTCCACTTCCCCTTGATCACCGTTTCCAAAATCCTCCAGATGGCGTTAGGTAAGAAAAATTGTTTCGGAAGTTTAGAGTAACATCAACAATGTTTACATTTCATCGTTTTATATTATTTTACCTGAATTCATATTTAAGGGCTAAAATCGTGATGCACGTAAGGAAGCCCAAGTTACACAACTCACAGTATTACTGTTCGAATCCCGAAGCTTACTGTGGCTGCCGTCGTGATTGATTCGTTTTAGAAGTTTTGGACGCCTTCTGTTACCAGTCGTATCTACCCAATATGTGTGTCGTACAGGAGTATTTTATAGTGTAACGAATTACATAGTATTAAGGTTAGATGGGTAAATGTGGACCTTCGAAAAGTAAGCGTGATTTTGATTTTTTCTGCAAAAAAAGTATGAAAATATAAAAATCAAAATATCTCACTTATCAGTACTGACTGTTTGAGAAAGTTAAAAATAAGACTAGCCAGTCAATATTTTGTGAAAATTTATTGAGATTTATCATCTTACCCTGTTTAACGGCTTCTTTCAATCAACTTCAAAAATTGTTTAATATTTCATTAATTTCAAGTTTGAGTAATTCATCATCATCATCATCATCTGTTTACCCTCCAGGTTCGGTTTTTCCCTCGGACTTAGCGAGGGATCCCACCTCTACCGCCTCAAGGGCAGTGTCCTGGAGCTTCAGACTCTTGGTCGTGGGATACAACTGGGGAGTATGACCAGTACCTCGCCCAGGCGGCCTCACCTGCTATGCTGAACAGGGGCCTTGTGGAGGGATGGGAAGATTGGAAGGGATAGGCAAGGAAGAGGGAAGGAAGCGGATGTGGCCTTAAGTTAGGTACCATCCCGGCATTCGCCTGGAGGAGAAGTGGAAAACCACGGAAAACCACTTCCAGGATGGCTGGGGTGGGAATCGAACCCACCTCTACTCAGTTGACCTCCCGAGGCTGAGTGGACCCCGTTCCAGCCCTCGTAACACTTTTCAAATTTCGTGGCAGAGCCGGGAATCGAACCCGGGCCTCCGGGGGTGGCAGCTAATCACGCTAACCACTACACCACAGAGGCGGACTTGAGTAATTCATTGTAAATATAAAACACTGAAAATGGTTAAAATTTAAAAACATGAATTTAGACTAAAAAGAAAGCTCTTTTCCCTGTGCCGGGCGGGTTGGCCGTGCGGTTAGAGGCGCGCGGCTGTGAGCTTGCATCCGGGAGATAGCGGGTTGGAATCCCACTGTCGGCAGCTCTGAAGATGTTTTTCCGTGGTTTACCATTTTTACACCAGGCAAATGCTGGGGATGTACCTTATTAAGGCCGCGGCCGCTTTCTTCCATCTCCTAGGACTTTCCCTACCCTTCGTCGTCATAAGAGCTATCTGTGTCGGTGCGACGTAAAGCCACTAGGAAAAAACTTTTCCCTGTGCGAAAATCAAGTGATCGTAAGTATGTATCTCGGTCATGGATATCGATCAATGGTTGCTTATTTCAGATGGCCTCCAGCCATAAAACATGGCCTGCACGGTTTTTAGGTGATATTGTCGTGGCCATTCATCCGTACCTTACATCACAGCCTGTACGGTCGCTAGGGTTACACTTCCGTCACAAATTTTGTGACGGTAACTTCCGTAACGCAAGTTTTCAGATGACCCCCAACCATAAGAAATAATTATGTTAATATTTACATAGTTAAAATAGGGCAGTGAAGGACTTTGCATTTTTTTTTTGCAAGTTGCTTTACGTCGCACCGACACAGATAGGTCTTATGGGGACGATGTGACAGGAAAGGGCTAGGAGTTGGAAGGAAGCGTCCGTGGCCTTAATTAAGGTACAGCCCCAGCATTTGCCTGGTGTGAAAATGGGAAACCTCGGAAAACCATCTTCAGGGCTGCCGACAGTGGGGTTCCAACCCACTATCTCTCGAGAAGGATTTTGGGTAGCGGAGTTGCTCTAATTAGAAGTGCGGTGGATTTGAAATTCTTGACTTTCTTAATACAATACGAAAAACCACAGGATATCAATTGGTCATACGTTAAAGATATTGTAAGTAACGTGGCTGCCATTTCCATTTTTTCGATTGTCAACAATACTCCTGGCGTGTATTAGCACTTGATAAATTATCTCCTTGGTTATCGGATTGAATGAAATAGTATTCTATGCAATAACGCAGAACCACCTCACAATATTCTGTTTCGTCTTGAACATATCTGGACCGTCCGACTTTCTGTATCTCAACAAAATAATGTCCGACCTTCTTTTACTGCATAGTATAGAGACTAACATGGCCTGCCTTGCTCATCACGGGAGTAATGGCGAATCATTATGAAGTGTTACTGGAATTCATTTATAGCGGGAGCTGAGTATTCTGGAGAAAGCGATCTTACGACATTAAAAACAAAAATAAAAGTCGTTTCAGAAGTTTAGAGTAAAATGAACATTATTGTAATACACTATTTACATCTAACTATACACAAGGGTAAATTTCATGTTCAAGAAAATCAATCTGTAGTTGAACATACAATTATAATGTGTTGTACCATAGTGATGAATTGGAGCTGTACTCTTTCTTGTGGCTTTCTTAAGAGTGGTTTTCCTTAATAAAAAAAGCAAAGCAAAGTCACCTCCGTACAGGCCATGAAGGCCCTTGGAGGAGTGGAAGGTAAAGGCTTCCACCATTGTTAACCTCGGCACATGATGGGGTAGAGTGGTTAGTTCTACGCCCGGCCGCCTTTGCCCCCAGGAATTAACCTGGTACTCATTTTTGGTGTAGGCTGAGTGAACCTCAGGGTCATATGCACCTCCGGAAGTGAAAATCTCGTTTCTCAAATTGTACGACTTCCTGGCGGGGATTCGAACCCACGTCCTTTTGGGCGAATCGAGCACGCCTTTACCGCCTCGGCCAGGCAGCCCCTTTCCTTAATCTCAGCAATATATAATGCTCATTACTACAAGTGAACACATCATCACCTCTCAGTCAAGAGAATCTGTTGTCCGAAAGCCTTTTCTGTTCACAAGGTGTGTGAGAATGAAAGTAGGTCGATAGCGCTGCATCCATCAAGTGCTGAAAGCATTTTCAATTTGATTACCGTGACGGTGCAGTGAAATACTATTTGAGAACCTACGTCTCACTCATTTTCGCTCCAGAGGATGCCATGGTGGTAATTACTGCAATATTAATGTATGTGCTTCCAGAAATAGTGAATAATATATTCCTAGTTCACTCGAATAATCCCAGACGATATCTGGTGAGATGTAGTATTAACAGTGCAGTGTATCTTCTTGTATAGGCTGGAACAGGCCTTTTCAATCGTTGAGCCACTAGTGTACTGCGATATAAGGAAAACGAAATGATGACGATGTCGTAGATGTTAGGCCACTTTAAACAATAAGCATCAATAATCAGGTGACAAATTTAAAAAAAAAAGTAACATAATAAACCAACCATGTTTTGGCTGCAAAGTTGGCATAAGTTTCCCAAGATTAATTTCAGAAACCTTGTGCTTGTTCCGTATAAATAACGATAAGGATTTTTAAACGCTTCAATTGACTTCGATCCACTGGGTGATGGAGCCTTCGCTCCATTAGGAACGGAATTCGTCGATGTGAGGAATAACTGAAGGTTGAAGCTCCAGCACTTAAAGCTAGACATCACATTATTCTGGATTTCTCTTCAAAAAGTATGTTCAACTATTTATACTAAGGCTGTGAAAGTTCTCCTACCCCTTTCTACATTCTGTTGAAGTGAAGCAGGATTTACTACAGTGAATATGGTGAAGTGTAAGTACAGGTCATAGGTATTAACTATGCAATGTGAAATAAAGATTTTAGAACAACTTTGCTTTTATTGGAGAATAGTGTGTAACGTATTATGAACTTGTCATGGGATATTAAATTACATATTTAGTGTGCCGCAAGTTGAAAAAGGTTGAAAAGACGTTGGGCTCGACTACTACTTTGATCGACCTTCATCAGTCTCATTGGAGATTTGCAAATGAGATCCACATCACAGAATTATTCCGGCGATTATTATTATTATTATTATTATTATTATTATTATTATTATTATTATTATTATTATTATTGTACCGGGTGGTACACCTGTACGCCGAAATTTTAAATCTTCCACCAATAAATCCTCCTCTACAGGAGAAACTCTGAACTTTAAAAACTGTATCAACTTATAAGTTTTCTCAGAAGATGTCACTGCCGTAAATTTTGTGATTACGAAGTTGTCAGTACTGTGTGGAGTTCAACTTGTTTTGTTTTCTATTGATCAAGAAGTTTGGACATTCTCTGATAGATGTCTCTACAAAAAACTATGACCATGCACCCTGGTGCGAAGGGGAAGAACTTTATTTGAAGAAATTTTGTATTCATAAGTTTGTTCTTTACTAAATTTCGTTCTTTCATTTGTGGGTTGGCAATATAAATCTTGTCTTTCCGCCAGTTTTGAACTTAGCCAATCCAGAATTTCTGTAATTAATTTTTGACCAATCGTGTCTTTCTTCTTCGATTTTGATGTGTAACTGTAAGCTACCCAATAAACGCCTGTGGGTGTGTCTTAGTTATTCATGAAAGGTCTCGAATCTTCCCCGAGAGTATAAAAACTGTTGATTTTCCTGTCTCTCGGCCACTCGAACTACATCTAGTTTAGTGTATGGAAGTGTAGCAGGAGGCAGGAAGCGCTTCTTTCATCCGGCAGCAGCTCTTCAACAAGGTAATGGCCGCTTAACATCTTTATTTCTTGCTAGCTCAGCAGTTTAATCCGAGGGGAAGGTCCGAAACTTTTATTATGTAACCTATCTTCAAACATGTAAATTGCCGTCACTTTTGTAAAACTTCATATATCTTTAACTGTAAATCGGGGGTAGAGAGTGCTTTACCCTCTCGAGCTCCCCTTCATTTTGAATTTGAGGTGACTACGTTTTCGTAACCGTTCTTCTACTCTTCCTTAATGTGTAAAATGTATTATGTATACGAGTCACCTCCATAGTTTGGGAATCGCCCCTGTTTCATCGGCCTAGTGCCTCTTAGGTTTCAAGAAGTTTCATGTAGGAGTGCAGATCCACGCCTCCATTCAGTTTTGCATTTTGGGCCATTAACTTAACGTATTATTTTTCTACTAAGGCAATTAGGTTGGGTACAAGATACCCCTGTTTCTTTGTAAGTGTGCCTTGAGGGCAGTGAATAGTAAAGTCCGTTGTGGCGTTTGATAGGCTCAGAACATTGAGAGCGGGTCAGCTCTTTTTTGTATTTGGATATGTGCCTCTATGAGGCTTGACATTGCTAGGTGGAAGCAAGTGCTCCATGTAATTAGGGGTTTTCTGCCCATTGGTAATATGTGGTTGTGAGCTGAGAGCTCAGAAATTGTAAAAATTAGGGCTTGTGGCCCAGATTGTTTAATTGTCTATAAATCTTGACTTTCCTGGTCTTCTGCTTGATTTAACTTGTTGTTATTGGTTAAAATCTTAAGTTTTATGTGAAACTTGTTAAGTTTCGCTGTTGTTGAAAATATAACCTTTAATGCAATTTTAATCAATATCTCTGCTTTGTAGTTAGACCCATTCCAGCCCGCACCTTCTTTCACCTCTGCATTCTACGGGTAATCCCGTAACAATTATTATTATTATTATTATTATTATTATTATTATTATTATTATTATTATTATTATTATTTTGGTTCATTGTTATTATTATATCAAGTGATGCTTTAACGATTTAGAATAATGAATAATACTCTGCCCGACAAAAAATTTAAGCACCCAGAAGTAGTGGTCCAATATTATTCCATTTCGGTATACATGCATACCATTGATGTGTGAGTAAATTATTAGATTTAGAAGGATTTGTAATATGTAGAACGAACACCAGACTACATGCACCGTCCTACTGTTGATAAGTTGTTACCAGTCAACTGCTGTGAGTCAGACAGTGCAGAGAGGACTACGTACAGGACGAAGCACCCGCGATGCTCCGCAGACGCTTTAGGCAGCCTATGCACCAACTGAACGCATTTGACACAGGCCGCATTGTGGGACTGCAATGAGGCTGGTTGGCCATATCGTGTGCAATTGCCAGGCAGGTGGGCCATTTAGATATCACAGTGGCCCGGCGTTGGACTCAAGGGGTATATGAGGGCACCCAGTCACGTCGTGCAGGTTCGGGTCGACCAAGAAACACCACCCCGAAGGAGGACCGTCGTATGGTGCGCCAAACATTGCGGGATCCCATAACTTCGTCACCCGCCATCCGCGAACATGTGCTGGAGACTCTACAACATTCTGTATGCTCCCGAACAGTGTCTCGACGACTCGCATCCGTCGGATTGGGATCCTACCGCCCCTTGCGTTGGTTGCCATTGCTATCAGAACACCGACGCCTGCGTTTGGAGTCGTGCCTTGCCGGGGAGGCATGGTCAGAGGACGACTGGCGTCGCATCATGTTCAGAGTAAGTCCCGCTTCTCCATAACCTTCGATGGCCATCGTGTGCGGTTTTGGTGGCGTCGAGGGCAGAGGGCAGATCCTGCTCATATTGTGGAAAGACACACAGGCGTAATCCCTGGCATCATGCTGTGGGGAGCCATAGGATAGCGTTCAGGTCACCTCTAATAGTGCTTCGTCAGATTTCAACGGCACAGTGATACGTCACAGACATTCTGCGTCTGCAGGTGGCCAGCAAGTTCGGCACAGTGATACGTCACAGACATTCTGCGTCTGCACGTGGCCAGCAAGTTCCCTGGACCTCTCCATCATTGACCACGTGTGGGATGACTTTGGAATGGGGCTCCGTCCCAGTACCAACCTGCGGGATCTGGAGAGACAGCAGCAACAACTGTGGACGAACTTGCCCCAGGATAGGATCCAAAGGCTGTTCGACACCATTCCGAACCGCATAAAGGCATGCATTGCGGCCGAGGGAGGGCGGGGGGTGAGGGCGGTGTTGCGCCACCCTAATAACCTGGCGCCAGCAGTCCACCTGTGACTGCCAACGGCCTTGTCTCTCTCATCCTTTCATCTCATACTGTAATCAGTTCAATAAAGGCACATGGTCTTTCAGCATATGTAGTTTCATTCATTTACGACCAATCCTTCTGGGTGCTGTGCCGCACCTCATTACTTACATATCTTACTTTACTGATATCGCATTCTTTACGATGTCATAGATCAGTCAGTTGTGACTGGTTAATATTCTCTATGCCTATTTTGACGCGTAGTTCATCCCGATTAGACAGATGGCACCTCATGTAACAGAGGATTGCCAAAGCATTTCTTTCTAGCTTATCTTTGACTCGTGTGATCTCTGATCTGGGGACAATAATGGCTTGGACAAAAAAGGGGAGACGTTAGTCTAGGAGATGATTTTCATCTAATATAAATGGTATTTCAAAAAGTTTCATACTTTACCTTGCATGGCTCTCTCAGTTCAGAGTCAATGAATATGATTACTTAAAAGCAATGCAATTGATTTCTTCAATCTCTAGGTGTTTATCCCATTTATCCTTCCTTGGCTTGCTATAGTTATGCTGGTTTTGTTTACTGAGAGATTCCTGTTCTGTGTATTATTATTTTATTTATTTGTTGCAGACTTATTTCAGTGTCCTTCCTTTTTATTCATGTCTGTTTATTATGTTATCGTTCCTACGCTGAGCGAAAGGTAGCACTGATCCGATTGTTTCGTGTGTGTGATGAGTTTCTTTTTGTAGGTTTTGATTGGAGACCTTTCATTTCTCTTCGTCTTCGACGTCTGGCTTGAGCTTATGTTCTGTAATATGGTTTAACGCTGTTGCTGTACGATTCATGTTCGCCTTGATGTGCGATATGAATACGTGTTATGCAGCGTGTAAGTTATTTTGGTTATGGTGTCGACTGGGTGAGCCAGGCCTATTTGGCTCATGAGCCATTGACTGATTCTTGTCGTGCTGATACGATTCTTATCGTAACCTGTCTTGATATTAAATTATTTATTCATACTGCTTAGCATATTTGGTCTATGAGTGTGTGTCTGTGTGGGGCCTGTGTTATTTTTCAGTATCTTATGGATATTTTCTTTTAGCATTATTCTTATTTTATCTCGCTATTGTTTCCGAGTTGCTCAGCTTTTACATGTTTCATTTGACTCATGATGATTTGTTTCTGTAACAATTGAAACTCCTTTTTAAGTTCCTTGTGTTACATATTTGTTTCCTTTTCTGCCAGCATTGCTTCACAGGCGTTTTTGACTTCTGGAGATACAGTCTCTATGGATATTTTTGGAAGCCATGTTTCTTTTGTGAAAGGCTTTCACTTTATCCGGGGAGGCGTGATAATCCTTTTCTTGTGTGAAAGCTGCTACTTTTACCTCCTTATGACATCTGGTCCATAAGAAAGGAATACGGTTTAATTACCAGTGTCTGGTAAATCTTGAATGGATTGAATGATTGAATATAATTGTATCACTTTTCAAGATACCTCTGTTGCGACAGTGTAACATTTCATGAGATCCAATTTGATGCGTCAAACAACTCGATTGATATATCCTCACAAATTATATAAGTGAGTATTCGACCCCCTGTGTTCCCCCATTCTGCTTATTCTATGTCCATATCCTAATCTTTTCTTGCTAAGCTTATGTTAATAAACCTTATTCGTTTTAATTGACCTCTGTTCTATGTTATTGTCTCTCTGCTTTGGGAACATGCCTTTTACACTTTGTTTCTCTAGTCTAAGAGGCCCGGATTCAGCTCCTGGCAGTTTCTAGCTAGTTTCTACCGATCCAGAGCAAATAGGTTGGTAGGTAGGTGGTGTAGTGCTTAACATTTTTTGTCAGGCAGTGTATACGATACTTCTTTCGTTTTATGTCGTGTAAAGCCAGATAAACTACAATGAACTTAACGTTTCCTCAGAAGTAAACCACGACCAATTACCACCATTCTGTAAGAAGTTATCCTGTAGTTCTTCCAATTTTACACCGAATAAAATGGAAAACTTCTTCTTCTACCACTTTTCCCACACTTGTGGCGTCGCAAGTGCGAACTGCGTTGCATATGTGGATTTGGCCTTGTTTTACTGCCGGATGCCCCTCGTGACGCCAACCTTATATGGAGGGATGTAATCACTATTGCGTGTTCCTGTGGTGGTTGGTAGTGTAACATGTTGTCTGGATATGAAGAGGAAAGTGTTGATAAAAGCATTAATGCCCAGTCCCCGAGCCAGAAGAAATAAGCAGACGTGATAAAAATCCCCGACCCGGCAGGGAATCAAACCTGGGACTCTCTGAACCGAAGGCTTCAACGCTGACCATTCAGCCAAGGAGTCGGCCACCGAATAAAATGGAAATAATTTAAAATATATTATTATTATTATTATTATTATTATTATTATTATTATTATTATTATTATTATTATTATTATTATTATTATTCCTCTTATCCGGAGGTTTCGGGATCTGTTCCCGAACTGGTCAGGGAATTTTGGGCTGGTTCGATGCCCATTCTGCTTATGTGATTACAATTAAGGGATACATTATGGTGAGATAGTGACATCAGTCTAGAAAGCCAAGAATAGCAGCCGAGTGAATTCGTTACGCTGACCACGTGGGACGTAATAATCCACAGGCCTTCGGTTTGAGCATCGGTCGCTTGGTAGGACAAGGTCCATAAGGGCTGTTGTGCCACGGCTATTATTATTATTATTATTATTATTATTATTATTATTATTATTATTATTATTATTATTATTATTATTATTATTATTATTATTATCATCATTATTATTATTATCATTATCGCTCAAACGACGTGACATAACGAGAGTTTACATGGTCAGTGGGAAGAAAAGGTATTTGCAAGCATCAGAAACTTTGTAATTTTGTTCTTCTTTTTGCTCTTTTAAGAATTTCATTTGTCTACTTTCCAGTGGTTATCTTCGTTTGCATTAGGTAGTCTCGCGTTTCCATAGCAACAACTTCGCTGTCGTGCTTGGCCTGGGCAGAAATTCCATACTCTCAGCCTGGGCATACAATCACATAAAATGATAGCATTTTGCCGACCTGTCTTTCAGTTTCAGTCCCAGCTACGGTATCTGCAGGGGTATTGTTTGAATTCCCATGGTCACAGCCAGCAAATTCCACCATTTTATTGGATTAACAACTCTTCCTGGGTTATCGGGTTCGATCCCGGTTGAGACTGATGGCGTACGAGGGGGATGAAATGTTACAACTTTTTATGGTTGATTTCCGGCACGTTAAAGAAAAACTGCGAGGCAAACCTTCGACATCTCGGTAATTAAAATCTCTAAGCAATTGAAGAGATTCAAAATAAATCCCATTCTTCTTCTGCTTCTTCTTGTTATTATTATTATTATTATTAGTTGGGCTACGAAAGTTAATCGAAATTATTTTTAGCTTAGTTCTTGTAAGCTTTCTTTCTCGTCTATATTTCTTTCTTTCTTTCTTTCTTTCTTTCTTTCTTTCTTTCTTTCTTTCTTTCTTTCCTTCTTTTCGTTCTTTGTTTCTTTATTTATTTCTTTCTTCTTTCTTTCCTCGGCCTTGTTCTTTAGCTCTCTTTTTCTCTCAATCCTTTCTTAAACTCGATTTGTGAGTTTTCTTGAGTCACTTTTCGGAAACCTTTCTTTTTTGTCATGCATTGGTGTTTCAGGGATGTTGAAATTTTCGAAATCTTGCTTGATCACTTTTGTTTACATTTCTTTATTTGTTTATTATTACTTTTATCATCATCATCCTCATCATCATCATCATCATCATCATCATAAGGACTGAGTTCCCTCTGCTGCTCAATAAAAGAGTGTCCGTCTCAAGATCCTAAGATCCATAGTTCAAAAGTAATAGAGGCAATCGGATACTTCATGGATGGAAGAACGTCCATTCAAAATTTCAAGTAGTACGATATCAGTCAGCTGGCATCTCTGGCGACACGGTGCTTACCTGACAAAATTATTAAAAACACAGTAATAGTTCGGCGTACCATGAATTCGGTCCGCAGCACCTTTACATTAATTTCCATCGCATTCACTTTTAACACGTAAATGTGTCCCCAGCCGATCAGGCAGAAATATTTTTTCTCCCATTTCGAATATATTACTGCTGGTATGGTTAAAAATGTTTGTTACCATGACGTACCGAGCGTTATGATTATTGTCAAGAGGAATATAAAGGAATTAATTAGTAAAGGGTACTTCATCTAGTGGGATAATTTAAAATGTATGTTTAAAAAAATCGCATAAAAGGGAATGCATAAAATACGGTAATAAAAGGAATATCGAAATAAAAATGCTTTACGGAATGTACACCTAAGGAATATCTGAAATGGAAGCAGCAGTACATCTTCATTTCGGGAGGAGTTTAAAAGCTTGTTGTCTAGTTAGCGTAAGTCTTTTATGTTTCATAATTTTATTTAAAATGAATGTCTCCCTTTCATGGGCTTACTTGCTTTGCTTCTAACTTTTGGACCTGATAAGAATGTATGTTTCGCACTGGATGTTCCTTAAAACTTCTGTTAGTTGAAATATATGTTGGTGGAAGGAAGCGAACGATCCGTTCAGCTCAGCACGAAACTCCTCGCAGTTATTTGTAGTCCGGACGGAGCTTTCTGTATAATTTGCCCACATTTCAGGAGGGAAAGTGCAGTTTCCATCTATGTAATACTGTAGTATACATTCTTTTGGTCGCACCACACGATCACTCACTCTAAATGACTGTTGTATACTGTTTTATGGCATGATCCAAGCGTGTCAACAATTTTCAGGTGACAGTGAGTTCATGTACCCTCAAACGGATAAACGAGTTCCTCATGGAGGCGAATTCAAAGTTCCTACCTTACCAACGGGACTTAATTCCTTAAAAGCCAGTAGTTCACACGCTAGAGAGGTTTTTCTGTAATGTCGTAGATTGAAACGGAAGATCAAAATTGACACACAGGCAGTCAGTGACAATATCTGCACGTGGTACATGAAACCATTCGATTATTATTATTATTATTATTATGATTATTATTATTATTATTATTATTATTATTATTATTATTATTATTATTATTATTATTATTATTATTATTATTATTATTATTATTATTATTATTATTATTATTATTAGCTACGTTATTCCGATGTACATCCCGTTGAAAGATCTCTCTGTGATGATGACATTTCTTGACGGATGCAGCAATTTTGCATCAGTCACTTGGCACAAGCCAGAGCATAATGTAGCATCCACCGGAGGCCCAGTCTCATTCTTGGTTGTGACAGTGTGGTAGCTGCTGAGGTATGGGTAGTGCTGAGTAATGATATTCGGAACGTCATTATTGTGATTGAGTGTTTCAAAAGGTGCTACTCATAAGGTTGATTGTGCTGCAATAGCAACTTCTGGACCAGTGAGCAAACCAATGGCAAACTATTTCACTCCTCATCCTCTAGTACGCTTCGTTTTGGCACCGTCGTCTGTTTTTGGAGGTTATAGAGTAACTGCTTTTTGAGGATCCAACCGGTATTCGGGCTGATGACCAGACAGACAGACAGACAGACAGACAGACAGACAGACAGACAGACAGACAGACAGACAGACAGACAGACAGACAGACAGACAGACAGACAGACAGACAGACAGACAGACAGACAGACAGACAGACAGACAGACAGATGATGTCATTAGAAAGTAGATTAACTCTGCTCTGGATAATAATGTTATTGGTTTTGTGTCCCACTAAGTACATTCACTTCCCTTGGTAAGCCATCATCCTCTTCTCCTCAGAAGAATAATCATCACCACCATCACCACCATCACCACCAATCCTTTATGTAAAGGTTTCTTAACCATAGAAAATTCTAATATACATACATTTATTAAATTGCTATTACGCGTGCAATTATACCGATAAAAATCCACTTTATGTGATAAGTGTCTACAGTTAAATTTTAAATATTTATAAAATTGGACTATATTTAGAACGCAATTAGGGCAGCTTTAGCTACATTTTTTAAATTATTCGATGCTGACAGCTGCCGACTGCAAAGAGCATGCAATTAGTGTTTCTTTCAGCCAGCTCTCTGATTCAAAATCTACCAACGATGTAACTTCTATAAGCAAGTACTCTTGTTATATATACTTGATTGTGAATTGTAAACGTCTCAAGGGACTGACATTGAATTTGAAATATATATGCAACGCACGCTGTTTGAAGTTTATGTGGCTTTTAAGGCTGCTGAAGTTCCGCTGATTTGTTGAAATTATTTTCCACTTCAGCTAACCACATCACGGAGACGACATCTTTATAATTTCTCTTTCTCCACAGGCTTCAAACATGCGGTGACGAACGTTCTTAGGAATTGGAATCTAACGATCTCGATGGAATATTCTTCTGATTTTTATAGGAAAAGTGTGTCACTATTTCGTATGGTGTTTTTGTTACTTGTGTGTGTATGAAACATATACTCTAAATATTGTGGTACTCCTTCTGAGATCACGTATATTACTGAGAGTGTTAGCTCCTTCTGTGCATCAGTGCTAGAATGTTGGCCTCCGGGTCCTGAGGTTGCGGGTTCATAGTCGGAAGATGTTTGCTCCATGACGTACGATGTCGGACTATAAGATCTGGTGACACATTTGGTCTTTACCTGACAACATTAATTAAAATCTCAGCCATAGATTGTCCAGCAGAGACTCGTTTCTCTGACGTTTGGAAGAGTAAAACAGAACATTCAAACTGATACGCAGCCAGATTAAATGGAATCAAAATGAAAAGTATGCACATCGTAGATGAGGCCATGAAATTATTATTATTATTATTATTATTATTATTATTATTATTATTATTATTATTATTATTATTATTATTATTATTATTTTGTTGTTGTTTGAATCATCAGCCCATAGACTGGTTTGATGCAGCTCTCCATGCCATCCTATACTGTGCTAATATTTTCATTTGTACATGACTACTACATCATACATCTGCTCTCATCTGCTTGTCATATTCATAACTTGGTACTAACAAGTTCTGGGTGTCTTAAGATTTGTCTTATCATTATATCTCTTCTTCTCGTTAAATTTAGCCAAATCGATCTTCTCTCACCAATTCGATTCAGTATCTCTTCATTCGTGATTCGATTTACCCATCTCACCTTCAGCATTCTTCTATAACACCACATTTCAAAAGCTTCTACTCTCTTTCTGAGCTAGTTATTGTCCATATTTCACTCTCATACAATGCTACGCTCCAGTCGAAAGTCTTCAAAAACATCTTTCTAATTCTTAGATCAATATTTGAAGTGAGCAACTTTCCTTGCTTGTGCTAGTCTGTATACTATGTTCCCATTACTTCTGCCATCATTATTTTCCTACCCAAGTAACAATATCCGTATATCTCCTAATCTAATATTTCCTGCGTCACCTGACTTCGACTACTCTCCGTTACGTTTCTTTTGGATTCATTTATTTTCATCTCGTACTCCTTTCCCAAGACTTTGTCCATACCATTCAGCAATTTTCGTAGATTTCTGCAGACTCAAATAAAATAACAATGTCATAGGCAAATCTCAGAATTTTGTTTTCCTCTCGTTGGGTTATGATTTCCTTTCCAAATTCCTCTTTTATTTCCTTTCCCACCAGCTATATATAAACACTGAAAAGGAGGAGGAGGAGGAGGAGGAGGAGGAGGAGGAGGAGGAGGTGGTGGTACAAATTGCAGCCTTTCCTTACTCCTTCCTGTATTGCTGCTTCTTTTTCACAGCCCTCGATTCTTGTCACTGCAGAATAATTTTTGTATAGATTGTAAATAATTCTTCTTTCTCGGATCCCAGTAACCTTCAGAATCTCAAATAGTTTTGTCCAGATTAATTCTTCTTTCTCAGTATCTGATCCCGATCACCTTCAGAATCTCAAATAGTTTTGTCCAGATTAATTCTTCTTTCACAGTATCTGATCCCGATCACCTTCAGTATCTCAAATAGTTTTGTCCAATCAGGGTTATCGAATGTCTTTTCTAGATCTACGAGAGACATGTACGTGGGCGTGTCCTTTCTTAATTCGGTCCTCTCATATCAGTCGTAAAGTCAGAATTGCTTCACGTGTTTCTACATTTATTCTGAAGCCAAATTGATCATCTCCCAATTCAGTTTCAACTCGTCTTTCCATTCTTCTCTAAATACGATTACGTGTTCAAATTTTGCAGGCGTGAGTTAATAATCTAATGGTACGGTAGTATTTACAGTTGTCAACACCTGCGTTCTTGGGAATAGCTATAACAACATTCTGCCTAAAATCAGATAGCATTTCTCCTGTATCGTAAATCATACATACTAATGGAATAAATGCTGGTTTCTCTTAAAGCAGTCAGTAATTCTGAGGGTATGTAATCAATTCCAGTGACTTGTTCCTATTTACGTAGGTCTCTAAAAGCTCTGTGGAATTCTGACCTCAAAGTTAAGTCTCCCATTTCATCAGCATCAACACCCTCTCCTTGTTCCAGAACCGTATCATCTACTTCTTTACCGGTACCTTGGTACAATTGTTGGATATGTTCCTGCCGTCCTTCTGCCTTATCTTATTTCCCTAGACGTGTTACTACATTTTTCATCTGGGTTTTTAATATTCACACACCTTGTGTTCCTTTCTCCAAAGGTCTCCTTGATTTTCCTGCATGCAGCACTATCTTTCCTAGGACCATACAACCTTCAACATCCTTGCACTTCTCTTTCAGTCATTCTTCATTAGCTATCCTGCACTTTCTGTCTACTTGATTCTTTAATCGCCGGGTATTCTTTCTGCCCTCCTCATTTTCTGCATTCTTGTACTTTCTTTGTTCATCAATGAGGTCTAGTATCTCCTGAGTTATCCATTGATTCTTTGTTGATCTTTCCTTCCTTCCTTGCCTTTCTTGAGCAGCCCCACTGACCTCATTCTTCACGATTATCCATGCTTCCTCTCTTGTGTTTCCTTCAGCCTTTTCATTTACATTTAGTCCTTGCGCAACATGTTCCTTGAAACATTCCCTCATACTCTTTTGTCTCAAATTAACTAGATCCCATCTCCTTGCATTCCTTTTTGTCCTCAATTTCTACAACTTTAGATGGCTTTTCATGACCAATAAGTTGTGATCAGAATCCACGTCTGCTCATGCGAAAGTTTTGTAGTCCAACACCTGGTTTCTGATTCTCTGCCCAATCACAAAGAAGTATATTTGATACTTTCCAGTGTATCGAGGTCTCGTTCACGTATACAGCCGTCGTTTTGGTGTATGAACCAAGTATTAGCGAGGACTAAATTATGATCGGTGCAAAATTCAGCTGAATTAGTAGGCATATCGACCTGCACTATCGTGGTGGGCATTGGCTTGGTGTCTATCATGGCAACAATACTCCTTTCACTATGCTGGTCGTAGTAGCTTACCCGCTGCCCTTTTTTGTTATTCATTATTAAACCAACTCCTGCACTTCCCCTGTTTGATTATTCTATAGTCGCCTGAATAAAAATCCTGCTTTTCCTGCCAACGCACTTCACTTATACCAACTACATCTAAATTTAGTCTATCCATTTCCGTCTTCAGATTCTCTAAGCTACTACAACGATCCAAATTCCTAACATTTCACGCCCCGACTTGCAGAATGTCAGCATCTATCTTCCTGATCATAGCCCCGTCTCTTGAAGTCCAAAGCCGGAGATCCGAATGGGGGACTATTTTACCTCCAGAATATTTTACGCAGGAGGCAGCCATCATCAATCAGTACATCATTCATGCAGAGAGAGCTGCATGTCCTCGGGAGTTAGTTACGGCTGTAGTTTCCCGTTGCTTTCAGCCGTATATCAATATCAACATAGCTAAGCCAAGTTAACTATTATTACAAGGTCATGTCAATCATGTAGACTGTCGCCCTTGCATCTGCTGCTATCCCCCTTTCGATGAACCATTCGTTAGTTGCACTTACGGCTTAGCTATCTGCGTCACTGGAACGGACAGGCCTCCCCCACCGTGGCAAGGTCACATGGTTGCCAGGTGATGATGATGGTTATTATTATTATTATTTGGGGATATTTTCGTTAATCCTCTATGTTACATTTTGTAAAGTGTTACTTGTAGGCTGATAAATGCCTGTAACATAGGGTATACAAAAGAAGGATTGCGGTATTGTGTGCAAGAACTGTTAAGTTCATAAAAATCAGTCGGTAATTGCAAGAACAGAGTTTGATGTTGAAGAATTCTGTATCATATTTGATATCTAATGTGGCATGAAATCATCGAACATGTAATATATATATTTGCCATTTGTTTTACGTCGCACCGACACAGATAGGTCTTATGACGACGATGGGACAGGAGAGCCTAGAAGTGGGAAGGAAGCGGCCGTGACCTTAATTAAGGTAAAGCCCCAGCATTTGCTTGGTGTGAAAATGGGAAACGACGAAAATCATCTTCAGGGCTGCCGACAGTGGGGTTCGAACGCACTATCTCCCGGATGCAAGCTCGCAGCTGTGCGACCCTAACCGCACGGCCAACTCGCCCGGTGAACATGTAATCTAAGTTTGTATAATGAGATATGTATAAAGAAAGCAAGCTAGTGTTGGTTTAACGTGACTGCTGGTATCGTGATCACTGCCAGTGAACATCCAATATTACGTGGACTCCGAACCACTGTGACATGGCATTTCATTTCATAAGTTTCATACACGTTGGCCGGGATTCGAACCACGTTTGCCTTGTTGAGAAGCCAATGACTGTGTCACATCCCTTACCTATATAATATTGTAAAGAGAGAGAGTAGTGGGTTTGTTTGTATGTGGAGGGTAATGTCGGGAATAACTCAACTGATTTTAGTAAGTCACTATTAGAAAGCTTATTTCTTCGAGATTATTATTGGCTATGTACGGTTATGTCAGCTTACTGTATGTAGTTCGTAGGTAGGGCAAGTCGGAAAAAATGTGCGTCAGAATTACTGAAAAAGAACAAGTATAAGAATTATAGAGGGAATGCCTAGTATAATGTACTTTTATAGTCTAAATGTCTGGAACTGCCGGATTTCATAAGATCAACCGTATATGAAGGGGATTCAATGTTACCAATTTTAGGGATTTTTGGCTCATTTCACTATGAAGTAGGGATCTGGAGACATATTTATGAATCTATTTTAAAACGTAGATATTTCTCATCGAAATACCGTCCGACTCGTTGGCTGAACGGTCAGCGTACTGGTCTTCGGTTCAGAGGGTCCCGGGTTCGATTCCCGGCCGGGTCGGGGATTTTAATCTTCATTGGTTAATTCCAATGGCCCGGGGGCTGGGTGTTTGTGCTGTCTCCAACATCCCTGCAACTCACACACCACACATAACACTATCCTCCACCATAATAACACGCAGTTCCCTACACATGGCAGATGACGCCCACCCTCATCGGGGAGGGTCTGCCTTACAAGGGCTAGAAATAGCCACACGAAATTAAAAAATCGAAATACCGAAACGAAAAGTAATCACAGTAACCGAGACTAGATTTTAGAGTGTCCTTATAATGGGCATTAAACGAAATATTTAAAAGTAGGAGTTTCAAATATGAGAGGAATTATATTTTGAAGGTTTTACAAATATAAATTTTATTAAACCGAAAAAATAACACTTACAAATACTAATAGAGAATGTGCTATAAAATTTGACATTAATTAGAAATATGAGAGATTTTAATCGGTGAAATTTATGTTCATCTGTAATTTCAGAATTTACATTCTGCATCAAATAATGCCATAGTATTTGAGATGCATTTCCCTCATTATTACTTCAACTATTCACACACATTGTTAAATACACTCATTAATTGATTGGTGAATTAATTATACACAATAAAGGCACAGTTATAATTACATGTTATGTAATCATGACTTCATATTTATGAGTTGTAGTCCGCTGTATCATGATCTTCTGTTATCATGTCATTATATGATCACGTGATTAAGGCAATGATCTAACTATGACAAGCACATACCAAAATATCTGAAAGTCATGTTATAATTCCTACTAATTAATATTATTATTTACAATGTTGTAAATAATCGCATAGGGGTATTTCACCGGGATTATGAATAATACCACGGAATATACAATACAGAAACAATGCTGAACCTATGGACAACATATTGACGATAATACCATAATCTCACATGTAATAATACACTTATCTGAAAATGAATACATATAATATCACTTTTAATGTATACACAAATATATGGAAGGAGTAGTCCTTTCGTCACCAAAATCACGGTGATGATATTCGTCGCCCTCGATGGGATCGAACTCGTGATCTTCTTGCAGCTGGATGCATGTTTTTAAATCCCTAAATCGCATCGAATAAATGAAATAAAAGTTGGGAGGAATTCTTCCGTTTCCTAATATCTTAATTCAATTAGAACGATGACAATTAACTATTGTGTGTGTGAGTGTTTGTAGTATATTACCAGAAACGAACAATCAGTCAACATCTCAAAGTTGTGAAGCCTGCGGTCTGGTCATTCTACTCAGATACCCTACCGTAAATCTTTGAAGCATATTCAGCTGGCACTTTCACTCAACATGACGGTAATCTGCACCGTCTCCCTTTCAACTCTGTTAAGGAAGGATATCTCTCTTCCCTCAGCCGCCTCGATATACAAATTCGGGTTAATACAGCCCTTAGAATACAACTCTAACATATTTTATTCTCATATGGTTTTATTCAACCTCATTTTATCGTCATTAGTGTGGCATAACTCCTCACACTTTACATAAATTATCTCTGACACATCTCCATTTTGCTTCAAACTATCAATTGACGACGTATTATCTGATCATCGTTCTCACTTTGACATTCCAAACACACACATATTTGCATAAGAATCTATTCTTCGGGACATTTAAAAAATTGCAAATTATATCCACGATATAATTATATATATAATTTTTATCATACTTGCATCCGGTATTGTATCTTTAACTTCTAAAATAGTCTGTCTTACGCATGAAGTATAAAGTAGCCTACGTACTTTCTGAGGATACACAACGTCTCATCTCATGATAATAATTGAAATGAATTAAATTAATAAATATTACTCCCATTCATTATAATACTTCACGCAGAGAAAAAAATATCGATACTAAAATCTTATAATTAACATGCATTAATCTTCCCAAGAGGTTAAACAAAATGCTGGTTTTTATACCAGTGAACAAATTCCTACTACATTTAACTAATGAACTATAATCCCTTTGAAATAGCCTGCGATCATCATTTACATTTTACCTAATTAACATGCAAAATTTACTTATTTACAGGCGGACAATGACTTTCAAACACAAAAAAATAAATAAATTGAAATGTACTTATTTATTGTGATCATTCTTCTCCGGGATGGGCACATCCATGTGGACTTAAACTATCATCTCGACGTCTTCGATGTTGTGAAGTCTTGAGTTCGTCTCTATGATGAAGTCCTCCATGTCGTAGATTTTGACCAGGGGTTAGATAGTCTTGAAAACTCCTGATGCACTATGACGAAGACTAGGTAGACAACTTGTAGATTCTCCTCTCAAGATCGACGATCACTCGTTCATATATGCAACAAGGAAAAATATTATTATATTTGCGTTAGTTATATGATAGCACTACAATCAGGTATGGTTAGAATCAGTCATGTACTTAAAGTAAGCCAACCCGGTAACGATACTGTTCAGCAGTTTCGCTACCCTGATCCTTTAATTAGCATATTCAGTTATTAAAATTCAAATGTTATTGAAGTATCGCGTACACACACTAGCACTGTAACTTGATGTTAAGGATCTGAATTTTGCCTAGTTTCTCAATACCTCAAAACTGTAAGACAACTCACTCATCACGTTTATATATTCGGCAGATGATGCCCGTTTATTATTATTATTATTATTATTATTATTATTATTATTATTATTATTATTATTATTATGGATGAACCATTATTTTCTTATTACATTCTCCTTTTAACTCTGTAGTCGTAATATTGACTACGTATTCACGATACTTTACTGTATTTGACCAATTGTATTTCAATTGTGCCATACACACACATTTATTTACATATAAAAATAGCTGACAGCTCACTGTAGGTTGATTATTCCTGGTTCACTAACTTCGATGATTACAACATAGTACGGAATATCGTAAATATACAAACTCTTCACAATCTGTGGCATATGAGTAATTAATGTACTCAAAGTAACAATTGACAGGGTGTTTCACCACTTGTGTGTTACAAGCGTAACACTGCACCACAACTGAAAATGTTGCACAACTTCACTTGACCGTGCGAACAACGACACGTCTGAATGGTCCGAGAACACAGTACATAATAGCTGAGGTGGGGTACGGGCCCACTCCACTCCCGTGATGTCGACCTGTGTACGGCGCGCCGGAGTCCATCTTCCGGCAAAGGCTGAAGTGCGGCGCCCCTACCACCAACTTATCTGAGCACTGTAGATATGCTTCTAATCTGCGGCGTCCTTCACCACGTCTATCCCTCTCATGGTAGCGGGAGAGGTGTATCTGAGGGTACTTGAGGGGTCCGAGCGACCTCAACTGGATATCGGCAGCGGCGGCAGTACTCACCGTCTAAATTATGAACGTGTATTTCACATTCTACGGCAACAAAAACACTCTAAAGCTGGAGTTAATCTACCTTCCACCTGTCTACAAAAAAACTTTGTAAATTTTTTCTTCAAAGTAAAATAATTTTTTTCAAAATTCTTCTGTGTCACACCTTGAAAGGACATTTGGGAGGGAGGAGGTCTGTACCGGGAGGTACACCTCTACGCCGCACATTTAAATCTTGCGCCAAATGAAACTCCTCTACTGGAGGAACAGTGAACTTGAAACTGGACTTCTTTTATGCCGAAGAGGGTAAAAATAGAGGGTGGGAGGTAACCACGCCTACTTCTCGGATATCGTTCCGGTAATAACCGTTTGTCGGAAATGATTTGCATATCAAAAGATTGCTCTGACCTTATATATCCTACTGATTGGATCTTATTTATGTAGGATCGTAGGTTTGATTATAATCATCAAAGCGTCATCTAGCACTTTTCCAATAGTTGACACTACACCTCAGCAAAATCCAATATAACTCGCCTGGCCAGACTCATTACTTCTCGTAATTCACCGCACCCATACACATCGCGTAATTGATGATACGTTAAGTAATTCGAATATGTTTTCCTGTCATAATTAACCAAACAATTCTCTGATTATGACGAGCTCTTTCCTATAAATATTCGGTGCGTATGTCAAGAGTCACGTGATTAATATTATTATTCTCACCGTTGAAAATTTTGAAACAAGTGAAGGTTTTTGGCTGGCATCACTGAATACACCAACAAATATTTAGGGAATTACGTTTCTCTAGGTTAACCCGACTTAATTAAGTACATCCCACTGGCTATCACGTGATATTTGCCTCTTCTAACTCACTCCCACAAGAGAGAGAAAATTTCCAATTGCTGGCTAGCGTATGACTCACTTTCGTCATTACGCGCAGAAAGACTTTCGTCCCTTGAAACAGTGGCGAGTCGTTCGTGTCCCATGTAGTGCTAGCATCTGCTAGTTATGCGACTAATCATCATAGAATGACGCAGAAAACGGCATATTATTGTTGCAGGATGTCCCGATATGTTATCAGCAGAATCGTGAACGGTCACAATATATCAGTGTATATTAGGTTCTTTTTATATAATTATTATTCAGTGTCCTTACTCTTATATATTGTGCTTATTTACGTACATTTCTTTCACGAATAGGGACTTAGAGAGTAAATATAGGGACAATTTGAATGGTCTGTTGGGAAATTGCAGAAAATTAGTTGGCAACCCTGTATTCAGCACAATTTCGTTACAATATTATGTTTTAGAAATATTCTGAAACATGCATTGCGTTAATTTGCTGCTGGCTTATTAAATGCAGAATGTACGCTGATGATAAGAATATGAATATAAAAATGTGTACAGTTGTATGTGAAGTGCAAGCACTAGGGTCATTGCACTACTTTTCCCTGGGGATAAACTGGCCTGTTTGAATGAACTGTAGAATTTGTAAATTATATTGTAATAAGACCTTGATTTATGATTTCCAAATAGGGGTGTAATGACGCTGTAGTGAGATCTTGATTTATGATTTCCCTTTAGGTGCACATTGTAGTAAGATCTTGATTTAAATATTTCCATTTAGGTGTATAAAGACATTGTAGTAAGATCTCGATTTATGATTTCCCTTTAGGTGTATAATGACATTGTAGTAAGATCTTGATTTAAATATTTCCCTTTTGGTGTATAATGACATTGTAGTAAGATCTCGATTTAGGATTTTACTTGAGGTGTATATTGATATTGTAGTAGGATCCCGATTTATGATTTCCGTTTAGGTGTATAATAACTTCATAGAATATCTTGATTTAAATATTTCCCTTTAGCTGTATAATGACATTGTAGTAAGATCTTGATTTAAATATTTCCCTTTAGGTGTATAATGACATTGTAGTAAGATCTTGATTTAAATATTTCCCTTTAGCTGTATAATGACATTGTAGTAAGATCTCGATTTATGATTCCCCTTTAGCTGTATAATGACTTTGTAGAAAGATCTCGATTTATGATTTCACTTTAGGTGTATAATGACATTGTAGTAAGATCTCGATTTAGGATTTTTCTTGAGGTGTATATTGATATTGTAGTAGGATCCCGATTTATGATTTCCGTTTAGGTGTATAAAAACTTCATAGAATATCTTGATTTAAATATTTCCCTTTAGCTGTATAATGACATTGTAGTAAGATCTCGATTTATGATTCCCCTTTAGCTGTATAATGACTTTGTAGTAAGATCTCGATTTATGATTTCACTTTAGGTGTATAATGACATTGTAGTAAGATCTCGATTTAGGATTTTTCTTGAGGTGTATATTGATATTGTAGTAGGATCCCGATTTATGATTTCCGTTTAGGTGTATCATAACTTCATAGAATATCTTGATTTAAGATTTCCCTTTATTTGCATAATGACATTGTAGTAAGTTCTTGAATTATGATTTCCCGTTAGGTGTATAATGACATTGTAGTAAGATCGTGATTTATGAGTTCCCGTTAGGTGTATAATGACATTGTAGTAAGATCTTGATTTAAAACTTCCCTTTAAATGTATAATGACATTGTAGTAAGATCTTGATTTATGATTTCCCGTTAGGTGTATAATGACATTGTAGTAAGATCTTGATTTAAGACTTCCCCTTAGGTGTGTAATGACATTGTAGTAAGATCTTGATTTAAGACTTCCCTTTAGGTGTATAATGACATTGTAGTAAGATCTTGATTTAAGTATTTCCCTTTAGCTGTATAATGACATTGTAGTAAGATCTCGATTTATGATTCCCCTTTAGCTGTATAATGACTTTGTAGTAAGATCTCGATTTATGATTTCACTTTAGGTGTATAATGACATTGTAGTAAGATCTCGATTTAGGATTTTTCTTGAGGTGTATATTGATATTGTAGTAGGATCCCGATTTATGATTTCCGTTTAGGTGTATCATAACTTCATAGGATATCTTGATTTAAGATTTCCCTTTATTTGCATAATGACATTGTAGTAAGTTCTTGAATTATGATTTCCCGTTAGGTGTATAATGACATTGTAGTAAGATCTTGATTTATGAGTTCCCGTTAGGTGTATAATGACATTGTAGTAAGATCTTGATTTAAGACTTCCCTTTAGGTGTATAATGACATTGTAGTAAGATCTTGATTTATGATTTCCCGTTAGGTGTATAATGACATTGTAGTAAGATCTTGATTTAAGACTTCCCTTTAGGTGTATAATGACATTGTAGTAAGATCTTGATTTAAGACTTCCCTTTAGGTGTATAATGACATTGTAGTAAGATCTTGATTTATGATTTCCCTTTAGGTGTATAATGACATTGTAGTAAGATCTCGATTTATGATTTCCCTTTAGGTGTATAATGACATTGTAGTAAGATCTTGATTTATAATTTCCCTTTAGGTGTATAATGACATTGTAGTAAGATCTTGATTTATAATTTCCCTTTAGGTGTATAATGACATTGTAGTAAGATCTTGATTTATGATTTCCCTTTAGGTGTATAATGACATTGTAGTAAGTTCTTGATTTATAATTTCCCATTAGGTGTATAATGACATTGTATTAAGATATTGATTTAAGATTTCCCTTTATTTGCATAATGACATTGTAGTAAGTTCTTGATTTAAGATTTCCCTTTAGGTGTATAATGACATTGTAGTAAGATCTTGATTTAAGATTTCCCTTTATTTGCATAATGACATTGTAGTAAGTTCTTGATTTAAGATTTCCCTTTGGGTGTATAATGACATTGTAGTAAGATCTTGATTTAAGATTTCCCTTTATGTGCATAATGACATTGTAGTAAGTGTTCGATTTATGATTTCCCTTTAGGTGTATAATGACATTGTAGTAAGATCTCGATTTAAGATTTCACTTTAGGTGTATAATGACATTGTAGTAAGATCTTGATTTATGATTTCCCGTTAGGTGCATAATGACATTGTAGTAAGTTCTTGATTTATAATTTCCCTTTAGGTGTATAATGACATTGTAGTAAGATCTTGATTTATGATTACCCTTTATTTGCATAATGACATTGTAGTAAGTTCTTGATTTATGATTTCCCGTTAGGTGTATAATGACATTGTAGTAAGATCTCGATTTATGATTTCCCTTTAGGTGTATAATGACATTGTAGTAAGATCTCGATTTATGATTTCCCTTTAGGTGTATAATGACATTGTAGTAAGATCTTGATTTATGATTTCCCTTTAGGTGTATAATGGCATTGTAGTAAGATCTTGAGTTATGATTTCCTTTTAGGTGTATAATGACATTGTAGTAAGATCTCGATTTTAGATTCCCCTTTAGGTGTATAATGACATTGTAGTAAGATCTTGATTTAAGATTTCCCTTTATTTGCATAATGACATTGTAGTAATTTCTTGATTTAAGATTTCCCTTTAGGTGTATAATGACATTGTAGTAAGATCTTGATTTAAGATTTCCCTTTATTTGCATAATGACATTGTAGTAAGTGTTCGATTTATGATTTCCCTTTAGGTGTATAATGACATTGTAGTAAGATCTCGATTTAAGATTTCACTTTAGGTGTATAATGACATTGTAGTAAGATCTTGATTTATGATTTCCCGTTAGGTGTATAATGACATTGTAGTAAGTTCTTGATTTATAATTTCCATTTAGGTGTATAATGACATTGTAGTAAGTTCTTGATTTATAATTTCCCTTTAGGTGTATAATGACATTGTAGTAAGATCTCGATTTAAGATTTCCCTTGAGGTGTATAATGACATTGTAGTAAGATCTCGATTTAAGATTTCCCTTTAGGTGTATAATGACATTGTAGTAAGATCTCGATTTATGATTTCCCTTTAGGTGTATAATGACATTGTAGTAAGATCTCGATTTAAGATTTCCCTTTAGGTGTATAATGACATTGTAGTAAGATCTCGATTTAAGATTTCACTTTAGGTGTAATGACATTGTAGTAAGATCTCGATTTAAGATTTCACTTTAGGTGTATAATGACATTGTTGTAAGATCTTGATTTATGATTTCCCTTTCGGTGTATAATGACATTGTAGTAAGATCTCGATTTAAGATTTCCCTTTAGGTGTATAATGACATTGTAGTAAGATCTCGATTTATGATTTCCCTTTAGGTGTATAATGACATTGTTGTAAGATCTCGATTTAAGATTTCCCTTTAGGTGTATAATGACATTGTAGTAAGATCTCGATTTAAGATTTCACTTTAGGTGTATAATGACATTGTAGTAAGATCTTGATTTATGATTTCCCTTTAGGTGTATAATGACATTGTAGTAAGATCTCGATTTAAGATTTCCCTTTAGGTGTATAATGACGTTGTATTAAGATCTCGATTTAAGATTTCACTTTAGGTGTATAATGACATTGTAGTAAGATCTTGATTTATGATTTCCCTTTAGGTGTATAATGACATTGTAGTAAGATCTTGATTTATGATTTCCCTTTATTTGCATAATGACATTGTAGTAAGTTCTTGATTTTAGATTTCCCGTTAGGTGTATAATGACATTGTAGTAAGTTCTTGATTTAAGATTTCCCTTTAGGTGTATAATGACATTGTAGTAAGATCTCGATTTATGATTTCCCTTTAGGTGTATAATGACATTGTAGTAAGATCTTGATTTATGATTTCCCTTTAGGTGTATAATGGCATTGTAGTAAGATCTTGATTTATGATTTCCCTTTAGGTGTATAATGGCATTGTAGTAAGATCTTGATTCATGATTTCCTTTTAGGTGTATAATGACATTGTAGTAAGATCTCGATTTTAGATTCACCTTTAGGTGTATAATGACATTGTAGTAAGATCTTGATTTAAGATTTCCCTTTATTTGCATAATGACATTGTAGTAAGTTCTTGATTTAAGATTTCCCTTTAGGTGTATAATGACATTGTAGTAAGAACTTGATTTAAGATTTCCCTTTTTTTGCATAATGACATTGTAGTAAGTTCTCGATTTATGATTTCCCTTTAGGTGTATAATGACATTGTAGTAAGGTCTTGATTTATGATTTCCCTTTAGGTGTATAATGACATTGTAGTAAGATCTCGATTTATGATTTCCGAGTCGAATGGCCGCGTGTGTTAACGCGCTATGGCTATGAAGCCGAGCTCTGCAATCGGAAGACGCGTGTGTTCGAACCCTTCCATCGGCTGTCCTAGGAATGGTTTTCTGTGGTTTCCCATATTCACCTCCAATCAAATTCCGGGGCAGTTCCTATTCATAAGGCACACCCGGTTCCTTCCACATCCATACCCAATTTCATTCATCATCATTCATTTCATCCTCATTACTTCCTCAACTGAGGTTTGCGTCAGGAAGGGCATTAGGCCGTAAAACATGCCTTATGAATTCATCTCACCCCACACACGACCTTTATTAAAAACGGGGTTAAGGGTAGGCATACATACATTCATTCATACATACATACATACATACATACATACATACATACATACATACTTGATTTATGATTTCCCTTTGGTCGACATAGGAGGATACGTTATGAAGAACTTGTGTTTTTACTCTACATGAATGAGCTGAAGAAACGATCCCCGATCCTTTCGTTCCATTACAAAGCAAGCTTGTAGTTTTACGTGACCGCTGATGCAGTGATCAAGGCCGTGGAACTTCCTGGTTAACGTGGAAACCGAACTATAGGGCAGTGAATTCTCATTTCTGAAATCTCACATGCATTGGCAGAGGGACGAAGCATGGCAACCTTTGTGAGAAGCCCGTGACTATGCCACTCGGTGATCGCGTTCTCGCCGAGCCCTTCCATTTTACAAAAAAGTGATGATTCTTCTTTATGTGTCGTGTTTAGTCCCAATGACGTCGGCGAATATGTCGATCTTGTGCAAGATGAAAAGGGTGCTGAGCATTGTGGATTTTTGCCCATTCTACGATGTTATTTAGCAAGTATTTCCTTCTGCATTCAATTTCACGATTTTTCCTTGCTGTATACGTTGTAAACGATGATGCTTGTTTCCTCGCATGATGTAAAAATTAATATGATTATATTTCATTATTATGGACATGTTTAAGCACATCTTCCACAAATCACGTTTAACTTCTGTGTTTGATGCGTTCTATCACGCAAAGACGGAACAGTACGATTTCCTTAACTACTCAGCCACACTCTTCCAGCTTGTTCAGAAATATCAATATGGAATATTTGTAGTTTTTCAGTTTAATCTTGTTTACAAGTGACTGTTTAAAAAATACTGTCCTTCCAAATCATTTCCGGCCAAAGACGGTTACTATGTGATCTAAAAATATATCGTTACTGGACGAGGTCAATATTTGAATAGATTACAAGTAGATGGCTTGTGGAAGAGTGATGAGCGATTGACCACTATAAAATGAACTGAAGCTCAGATCAGATCGCATTTTCTGTGATTCGTGTTTCTCTGGGCACACGGGTCAGTTCACCAACGCTCCCAGACAAGACAAAGCGTTCTCTTGCATTTTTGTGTTCCAACTCCACACAGATATCCGTTGATTTTGCTTAACTTACAGGTACTAGCCTGATGTGCAGATCAGTCTCTGGAGTCCAGCGCAACTTCCCAACAGCCTGAGGATATAACTCCTTTGAGAAGTGTTTTGTATTACAAGCGCACAAAATACGGCCAGTAATCACGTTCTCTGTACACACTGTGGTGAAGCAGCCCACCGTTCCATGCTGCTGTTAGACAAATTATTTCCCGGTGCAGGCACCACAAATGCGCTAAATAGGGACGTTAAGGACATTTAGTGAACGCTTAATTAAGTTCCAAGCAACAGTGACGTATGCTACGATGTGGTGAATAGAAATGTGGAGTTATGTAAACATAATAGAGCAAATGAACGCTTGAGTAGGGCCGCCGAAGGATTTCTCGTCGTTGAGCATCCAACTCATAACAAGTTTAATTTTGCTTTACCTCTTTATAGATATTTACCCAATTGCTGGCAGCCCCAACTTGAAATTCAATAGATAAAACTTGTATAGCGGGGATCTAAACTCTCTAGGGTAAATGATGCTACTAATATCATCATATCGAGAAAGGATTTCGTATAAATATTTATTGAAGTAATTCTCGTACGGAACTTTACATCACTGTTCTGCAGGGAAGTTTTGCAGCAAAATTTATTTTTCAAGACAGTCAACAATATGTTTGACAATCCTGAAGTTTTATATTTAATTATGGATTGATATGCAGTAGTAATAATCCGATACGGTTAACGAGTACATCATTTTATCCTGACAGTATGACAATAGAAAATAATAAGGAAAACAAACAATAAGAGGTAACGAAGAGGAAGTGTACTAGTAACGAGCGCTTTACTGTAGAAATTGAATAAAAAAAGAAGACACAAGAAAAAGCAAGTATAATTAAGTCATTATCATGAGTGACATTCTAGCCGGGTTTTAAACCGAGAATTAATGACTTAATTAGTACACATTTCAGTTTAATTTTAAAAAGACGATATGGAATAGACACCAATTCCACGTTTTTAGAAGGCTGTAGATTATGAAACGTGGTTGGAATGTTAGAGCCGGCTCCACGGTCTAGGGTTTCGTACCTGTCTCTGACTGGGAGGCACCAGGTTCGATTTCCGGCCAGTGGAGGGATTTTTCCCTGGATCTGAAGGCTGCATCAAGATCCACTGAGCCTTCGTGAAAAAAAATAAAGAGAGATCTGAAGTCAAGATAGCGGCCCCGATCTAGAACGCCAAGAGTAACGGACGAGAGGATTCGTCGCGCTGACCACGGTTACTTCGTAATCTTCAGGGCTTCGGGGTAAGTAGCGGTCACTTAGTAGGCCAAGATCCATCGGGGTCATAGTGCTATGGAGTTTTGTTTGGTTGGATTGTTAGACACACACGTGGAACATGGAGTAGTCGTCTGTTTCGAACGCTACGAGGATGAATATCCTTCAAAAAATGAGGCAACAAAAACGTACATTAAAATTTGACAGAATTTCTTTGGTAATAAACTGCCTCGGGAGAAGATTACGGACTTTCTCAATGTACGCAAAGAGTGAGAAGAGGAAGTTAATTTTATTGACGTTTGTTGGTGTTGATGCCTAAATGAGGGAGCAGAAATCAATGGTGGGAAGAACATAAGTACAGAGACATGATTGAAATGACACGAATATCAATAAATCTGAACAAACATCCCAGGTATGTCATGAGCTCATGACATAGGATTTTACTTGGTCATTGTGTACAAGGGTAGTCCGACTAATTGGCTGAATGGTTAGCGATAAGGCCTTCGGTTCAGAGGGTCCCGGGCTCGATTCCCGTCCTGCCGGGGAATTTAATACTTAATACTTCTGAATAGGGGACTGGGTGCTTGTAATTGCCCCAACACTTTCTTCTTCATATTCAAATAACGCACTACACTACCAACACGCAATAGTGGTTATATCGCTTCATATATGGTTGGCGTCAGGAAGGTCATCCGGCCGTAAAACACGGTCAAGTCCACACAGTTCGAACCCGTGAGCCCACAGATATGGGAAAAGCGGTAGAAGAGATTGTTAGAGGGGTAGCTTGCATGTCTCTTATCCGGTGGCCTGGGGTTCGATTCCCGGACAGGTCAGGGATCTGTACCTGGATCTGTGGGCTGGTTCGATGTCCACTAGGCCTACGTGATGGCAATTGAGGAGCTGTCTGACGGTGAGATGGCGGCCCTGGTCTAGGAAGCCAAGGATAGCGGCTGAGAGGATTCGTCGTGCTGAACACATGACACCTCATATTTTGCAGACTTTCGGGCTGAGCAGCGGTCGCTTTTCATGGCCCTTCGGAGCTGTTGCGCCATGGAGTTTGGTTTTGATCTTGTACTGCAAAACTACATATTATTGTGCCACACGGGAAGAATTTTGGAATGCGTTAGAACAGATGGACGTTCGCTCGTACCTTGTAACATTAATCTGTGAATTGATATTAAGGCTGTAGCTAGACTCGACGACATGCTTTCCAGTCCCATTGAACCTACTGAAGTGTCTAGACAGGGATGTATTGTGTCGCCGACTCTATGTTTCATTTACGGAGAATATATCATCAGGGCAAGTATGGATGATAGTAGTGGTGGTGTAGAAGTTAGTGGATGACGAAACAGAAACCTAAGCTTTACGGATGTTGCTACATTCGAACACCGATATGAGAAAAACGGACAGAGTTAAAGTGGATATGAGAAACCTAGTTTGATGGTTAACAAAGATAAGTCGAAGATCAAGCTTATTGGTACAGCTGGCGCACTTCTACGAACATGCTGTCTGAATACGAGAGAATGGGAACTGTTGTAGAAAAGAATGGTAGGTCAACAGATGAAGTATGGCGAAGAATTGCAATAGCAAGACATGCTGCATCAAAGCTGACAGTCATCTGGAAGGCTGATGAAGAACCCTATTTCTCCATCTTTCCTTTATAGTGCCGATACTTGGACAACTAAAACAGAAGATCAGAAAAGAAAAAAAAATAGGATGAGGAGGACAAACGATTTAATTTTCAGTGAGGTGAAATTTAAAAATGCTACCCTCCATTTGTGTCCAGGGAATTCTACAATTCTTTGGCCATATAGTTCGCCAGCAAGAAGAAAAGCCGGAGAAAACCATTTATGGGGGAAAATTTGAAGTACAAAGATCTTTAGACAGATGCTCAATGCGATGAATAGACCAGGTGAGAAAGAGACTAACAGAACGCTGGGCCAATCAAACCGTGAAGCAGAAGATCAGATGCAATGGAGGCAACTTCACGAACATTTTGCATGAATGGTCACCAACTTTTAACACAAAGATGGAGTTACTGATGATGAATGATCTGTCTCCCAAGTGATTGTTAGGCTAGCTTGATGTATGTTATATTCTGGTGTGCTTTTATCTTTGTCAGTAGAATTGTTCGTGTGTTAATGCCCTTAAAATGACTTCATTTGCAGTCGGTTAGTCTTTGAACTTCTGTCCCCAGTGTATCAGCTTTGATCCCCATTGACGTCTGTATTATTTGGTACCTTAGTGTTCAAATATGTTAAGTCAATGCTGTTGATTTGTGGCACGTTAGAGAACGCCAGTCGTTCAAACATCTAATTGCTCGGCGTCTTGGACTTCTCGTTTTTCTAATATTGCGGCATTATTTGTCTGTCAGCTTCCCTTCTTTCCTCTGACGAAGTTTTTCTTTGCGCTGACGTTTTCCTGGAAACCCCTGAAGTTGACTATTGAATTCCTAAATACTCTTTTGTCCATTGTTCAGTTTTAGTTTATGCTCACTGATTGTAGGTCATTCGTGGTCTCCTCATTATGATTATATACTTATCTCCTTCTCTACCGGACGAGTTGGCCGTGCGGTTAGAGGCACGCGGCTGTTAGCTTGCATAAGAGAGATAGTGGGTTCGAATCCCACTGTCGGCAGCCCTGAAGATGGTTTTCCGTGGTTTACCATTTTCACACCTGACAAATGCTGGGGCTATACCTTAGTTAATGCCACGACCGCTTCTTTCCAACTCATATGCCTTTCCTATCCCATCGTCGCCGTAAGGCCTATCTGTGTCGGTGCGACGTAAAGCCACTATCAAAAATCTATATTATTCCTCTTCGTCATGCACACACGTTGTGCTGGAGCTCTGTTTAGCAAGTATCAGTTTTAACGAATCGTGTGTGTTTTCCCAACGGAGCTACTAATCTATTTTACGAACATTCAGTAACCATCAAACAATTGCGATCTAGGGCATGACGTAATATGTGCCGGATGTTGGTTGTTTTCCATGCCTGACTCGGCGTTTCTTTTTTAAATTATTACTTTAATTCACAGACGGAAAATATTATTGTGAAACTGACTCAACCGGATAAATCGCAAACAGTATAATTCTCAAAGGGATTTTTTGAGTTTAATGTATCGGTAAATTTGTACTTAAGTTCAGGTGCTTTGTTCACACTTCTATGTGTTCTACCGCCAACGATTTTGCGGGTGAGAGAGAGAGTAAATAGGGAAGCTAATAAAAGTAGCTCCACACGTGAGAATAACTAGAGCGCGAGAAAGGCACAGTTTTTCACTACAGAATATGACTGCTTTGTGTTTTCTCACTCTGGCGCATCGCTCCTACTGCGAGTGAAATGTCCTTATGGCAATTAATATCATAAACAGAGTTCTGATTTCCTATTCTTCTGGGAACTGGTGAATTGTTCGTTTGAAAGAATGGAAATATTTTTCATGATTCTTGTGTTCGTAACCTACCCTTAGAATTTTTATTGCTTTACATTGGCGAATATCTGACGTGAAAAGTCATACGGGGAGTTTTGTTATTTTATTAATACACAATACCGGTATACACTTACATGGAAGACTTCTTCTGGAGATAATACTTAAAGGATTTTAAATATTCATTTGGAAATACTGTACACTTTGCTTAATCCATCGATTAATGGACACGTGAAATATTGTGATACCTGCACGTGCGCATATTTGAAAACTATGGATGCGATCGGGAAGGAAGGAAGGAAGGAAGGAAGGAAGGAAGGAAGGAAGGAAGGAAGGAAGGAAGGAAGGAAGGATGAAGGACGTGAGAAAGGAAAAAATGGAAGGAGGGAAAAAAGGAAATAAGAATAAGAAAGGAACACAGAATGAAAGGAAGAAAGAAAACAGGCGGTGAGGAAAGAAGACGTTAGGTAGGAAAAAGTAAAGTAAAAGAGGAAGTAAGGAAGGAAGGAAGGAAGGAAGAAAAACAGAAGGTGGGAAAGAAAGAAGAAATAAGAATAAGGAAGGAATAAAGAAAGAAAGGAAAAAGTAAAATACAGGAAAAAGGAATGAAGGAAGGAAGGGAGGAAGAAAAAGGAGGATGGAAAGAAGGAAGAAATAATAATAACGAAGGTAGGGAGAACGAAATTTAGGAGAAAGTAAAATAAAGGAGGAAGGAAAGAAGGCTACGTTTTTTGCTAGTGGCTTTACGTCGCACCGGCACAGATAGGTCTTATGGCGACGACGGGATAGGAAACGACTAGGAGTTGGAAAGAAGCGGCCGTGGCCTTAATTAATATACAGCCCCAGCATTTGCCTGGTGTGAAAATGGGAAACCACGGATAACTATCTTCAGGGCTGCCGACAGTGGGATTCGAACCCACTATCTCCCGAATGCAAGCTCACAGCTGCGCGTTCCTAACCACACGGCCAACTCGCCCGGTATGGAAGGAAGGAAGGTGGGAAAGAAGGAAAACATAAGAATAGGAAGACAGAAAGAAAGGAAACCTGAAAAGAGGCAGTGAGGAAAGAAGACTTTAGGTTAGAAAAGTAAAGTAAAGAAGGAAGGAAGGAAGGAAGGAAGGAAGGAAGGAAGGTATATGATACCAATATCATCTTGCCATTCATCTAGATCTCGCATAGGGGCTGCCTGGCCGAGGCGGTAAAGGCGTGCTCGGTTCGCCCGGATGGACGTGGGTTCGAATCCCCGTCAGGAAGTCGTAAAATTTAAGAAATGAGATTTTCACTTTCGGAGGTGCATATGGCCCTGAGGTTCACTCAGCCTACACAAAAAATGAGTACCAGGTTAATTCCTGGGGGCAAAGGCGGCCGGGCGTAGAGCTAACCACTCTACCCCCATCAAGTGCCGAGGTTACGGATAGTGGAAGCCTTTACCTTCCACCCCTCCCAGGGCCTTCATGGCCTGTATGAAGATGACTTTCCTTTTTTTATTCATCTAGATGTGAAGAGGAAAACAACGAAAATTCAGAAAATTAGAGTACGGATTTCAAATCCATTTTCTTCCCAATAGGGAACATGCATGGTCCGGGGTTTTAATTAAAAATGTTCTAATCTGACTCAAAATTACATGCAGAATTCAAAAATGTGATCAGAATATATAAATAATAACTCCAAACATGATAGAAATCCAAATTAAAGGAGGTACAAAAATGTCACGTGACTAAAGTACGCGATCTCATTAGTCTGACGTTATCGTCCAGGTTGATTGTATTGGCAGACGAAATGACACGTAGTGTGTTCTGAGAAATAGCATACATTTCACCTGTTTCTCCTTCATGTTAGTGTCTGGTAATTTTAAATACAATTTCTATACATTGTGTAATAATCTGATTGTTACTATTTGGACTTATTACATCTTGGAATGGGAGCCTCCGTGGCTCAGACGGCAGCGCGTCGGCCTCTCACCGCTGGATACAGTGGTTCAAATCCCGGTCACTCCATGTGAGATTTGTGCTGGACAAAGCGGAGGCGGGACAGGTTTTTCTCCGGGTACTCCTGTTTTCCCTGTCATCTTTCATTCCAGCAACACTCTCCATTCTCATTTCATAACATCTATCATTCATTAATAAATCACTTTGGGAGCGGCGACCCCATCGTACTAATAGCCTATATCTGCTTCATTCATTACATCCCTGACCCGGTCAATGACTGGAAAACAGGTTGTAGGTTTTTCATTTTCATATCTTGGAATATAAAAGTAATAAACAGTGCATAAGTTAATGCTGGTTTTCTTTCCGAGGCTAGTTTCAGTTTTGAAAGCAACCCAAATTACTCTTCAGCTGGCTTGCCAATCCTAACACTGGAGAGGAGTTTCTGTTAGGGTTTTCTGCCTTAGCCTTTGGCAGTCTCCTGCCCCTTCTACAAGGCAGCAGCGTTGGTATCCTCTTCTAATTAACCCCAGAGAGGGTGGGTTGCCACATCCGCCGTCTCTGCCATTCTGAAGGTTGCCTTCTCTCCAAAAGGTGCCGTTATGGACTTCGCCCGTAACCCTGGGCCAGGGCTGCCTCGTTTCGCAATCTCCACCGTTCCGAAGTCCATCTCCTCCGCTGAAGATTCCGTTGAGGTCTTCACTCGTAACACTGAGCTGGGACATTTACCAGATGTTACACACACAGGCCAGTGTGCTCTGGGACTCACATAGGCAGGGGCGCCACTCCCTCGGCAGGGCTGCCTCCGAAGCGGGCCTCTACCTCTCTATACAGAGTGATAAGGGCAATATGGAAGGATAAAATAATACCAGATGACTGGAAAAAAGGGAGTTATAGTTCCCCTGTTCAAGAAAACAAGTCGGAAAAAGTACAGCAACTAGGGAGGGATTACCTTACTGTCCCATGGTTTTAAAATATTTGAGAAGATTCTTGAGAAAATACTAAGGAAACTTATTGAACCCCAACTGCAAGAAGAACAATATGAATTTAGGAAAGATAGATCAACTATAGACCTCATATTCACACTGAAAATGATATTAGAAAAACACTGGGAGAAGGATCGTAACTTGACATTTGTGTTTCTAGACATCGAAAAAGCATTCGATAGAGTCCCTAGAACAACTCTGTGGGAGTGTCTTAAAAAGAAGACTGTTTCTATGGAACTCATTCAGAGAATAAAAGTGCTTTATGATGACTGCTACAGCTGTGTTCCAGTAGGAAATGGATATTCCGATTGATTCCAGGCTTGTAGAGGAGTGCAACAAGGCAGTGTCCTTTCATCATTACAATTCATTACCATCATGGATGAAATCATAAAATAAGTGATGCAGAACACCAACATGGATCTTAAAGCATTTGCTTTTTCGATGATATAGTTATCTGGGGAAATAGCGAGATGGAAGTCCAGAAAAGTCCAGAAATATGGATTGAAAGTAAAGTAAGTGCTACAAAAACTGCTGCAGTGTCCGTTAATAGACAGATAAGTTGGTAAAGGTAAGGATTATTCTGCCCGAAGGCAGGTCCGAACCTCCGCAGAGGTGTTCCTGAGCCGGAGTTTACGTGCGGTAGGGTGGCCAGTTCCTTTCCGCTCCTCCATTCCCTTACCCCCAACCAACAGCGCGTGGCAACCCATCCAACTCCTCACCACGCCCAATGTTGCTTAACTTCGGAGAACTCACGGGATCCGGTGTTTCAACACGGCTACGGCCGTTGGCAGACAGATAAGTAAAGGCAATATAATGCTGGAGGGCATACAATTGGAAACAGTAATCCAGTATCAGAATCTTGGATGCCTAATATCAAGTGACAACAGAATACAGCTTGAATTAAATAACCGTATTCAGAAATCCAGTCTGTTCTATCAGCAAAATTCGATATCTGCTCTGGAATAAACAAGTGCCACTAAGATCAAAACAAACTCAGTTTCGAATATACTTTGTCCCTATATTGAGTTATGGGTTGGAAATATGCACAACTACCAAAAAAGATGACAGCAAATTTCAGGCTTCAGAAATGAAGTTTCTAAGAAGCATGCTTCAAAAGGCTAGGAAATACAAAGGAAGAAATGAGAATATTACAGAACAAGCTGGAATAAATCAGTCCCTGAAGGAGACCATAACTAGGACACGTTTGCAATGGTTTGGTGACGTCAAACGAACCATGTCAGGAAGAAGAATTGCAAAACAATGGTTGCATATTGACATTACTGGAAAGATACCTGTTGGAGGAGATGCCTAGACCAAGTGAAGGAAGATATCGCATCCAAAGGAATCAACTGGGATGTAGTCTTGAAGGAGCAGTGGTCCTACATGAATAGACTAAAAAGTAGAGCGCTCGTAAATCACACTCGGGAAACTGGAGTGGAAACTTTATTATGATGATGATGATGCTGGTTATTAAAGTATTCTCCAAACCTAACACAAGTTTTGGGTGATCCATGTCAAATTAATAAAACAAAGCGTTTATGAACCGAATATATTCTTCTAATTATAACGATTTATTTATCTTGGCATGCGATTTATTTATTTATTTATTTATTTATTTATTTATTTATTTATTTATTTATTTATTTATTTATTTATTTATTTTATTTATTTGCCGGCCCAGCGGAGTAGGGGTAGCGTGCCTGCCACTAACCCGGAGGCCCCTGGTTCGATTCCCGGCCTGGTCAGGAACGTTTATCTGGATCTGAGAGCTGGTTCGAGGTCCACTCAGCCTACATGATTACAGTTGAGGAGCTATATGATGGTGAGATAGCGGCCCCGGTCTAGAAAGCCAAGAAGAACGGCCGACAAGATTCGTCGTGCTAACCACACGACATTTATTTGCATTTAAAATATTTTTAAGTTGCCTCTTTGTTGAGGCATTCAGTTTAATTCAGCACATGTAAATTAGAAGTCTAATCTTGTGCTTTATACATTGTTAATTTTGACTGAGAATCCGTAATTGGCGTGGAATTTAGAAGCGATGACAGGATTGATGACCATGTAAAACCAGAGTAGACTTTAATTTCAGTACTTGGGGTATTCTCCCCAGTTTTGTTTAGATTTGACTCTTTTCTGCTGCTCTTGACGTAAAGAATAGTTATCCACATGAAAGTCGGACTATTATTATCATTATTAGTATTATGAATTTTATTACACGGGTTGGGGCACAAATCGTGGTAACTTTTTATTGCACGAACGAGGGATCTACCACACAGAGCGTACGGTACTGTGGAATGTATGAACAATGGCGAGTAGGTTTACAAGGGGTGGGGTATAAAGTGAAGAAAGTGCCAGTCGTGAAATCCTTGTGCTACATAATGTTTATTCTCAGAGTACAGTAACCTTTACGGAAAAACCCTTAGTAGTCCCCTAGATGGTCCATGACACGTAGCCAATGATGCAGAAGACCAGTCGCTTAACCATGTGTGGTTTTTAAATCTTTTGTTTCACAGTGTTGGCAATGTCATCTTGTGTCCCGAACCGTCTCCCACGCAATAGTCCTTCCATTTTGGGGAGGAGGTCAAAATCGCATGGAGACAGGTTCGGTGCAGACTGACTCACTACTGCTGTCCCATCGCCCTGTGCGTGGTATGTCTCCAACACACCATCATCTCGTGCTGTGTCCATGTATTACGAGTGGCATGCATTCCAGGATATATGGACATTGATGTTTTAGCACCGTGCAAATGAAAGGAAATCAAAGTTCTTCTTCTTCTTCTTCTTCTTCTTCTTAGCAGTGGCACCATGTGACTGAGGGCGTAGTCGCACTGTCCACGTGACAATATCTGCAGGGTATTGTCACTGTGTTGCAGTCATCCTGGCAAGTCGAGTGTCTCAATGGCCTCTATGCATAGGGGTTATATTTCGTCTGTGATTATTTGAGAATAATATATTTTGAACTTTCCTTCATTTGCCACAGATCTTTTTACGAATCGCCATAATGCCGGAAGTTTGTCCTGAAAAATGAGTTTATTGACGTGCCACTAAATGTACTGACTGCACAGTGGCTCTTGCATGAATAATAATGGCGTATGGCCTCCGGAGAGGCCTGGTGCGGGTCTTTTTCCCGTGGACGGCCTATTAGGCGACCTGCATGTCTGTGAAGATGAGGGCTCTACCTAGGATGATTTCTAATACTGAATACGTCACACACACCCAGCCCCCGAGCCATTGGAATTAACCAATTAAGGTTAAAATCCCTGACTCGGCTGGGAATGGAACGCGGGATCCTCTGAACCGAAGGCCAGTACGCTGACCATTCAGCCAATGAGTCGGACAGCTCTTCCGTTGACCCATTATTAAATAGCGAGCGATTGCACCGGTGTTAGATCCTACAACCTTGGTTGCAGCTGAGCGCGTAGCCGACTGTACAACGCAACCAGCTTCTTCTTCTTCTAGTTAACCTCATCATAATCGTGGCATTTAAAGTATTTTTTCATTTATACATTAATATTTACTACTTTCTCATGTCCATGTAGCCGGGTATATGTAGTAACGTATTGACGTGACATTATTTCTTAGTCGGTTCGATTCTCCGCTCTGTCACGAATTTGAGGGGCTCGAATGGGGTGCACTTAGTCTGAGGTACTGTAATCGTACTCTTTTCTTCCTCAGAAGTATTTTCTCGTGTTTTCCCTCTTTAATTTCTGAGGGATGTCACGATTACAGATGAACAACGAGTGAGCGCTTTTTCCCCACGTCTTCGTCTGGTAGTGAATAACCTAGCAATTACATTTGGATTTCATATGCATCAGCCCATACTGACGTCACACACAAAACGAATCCTGATGCTGCATAAAATCCGACTGCTACAGCTACATATATTAAGAAGTGAGACGCGGTTCATCAATTGGAATATTCTCTTCTACAGCAAAACTAGCTTCAGTTAGAAGTTTATTTGGTATTAGAGAACGAAAATCAGGAGCAGTTGTAATATTGCAGTACAAGGGAACGGAATTAAAATACTACATTTAAATAAGCCTCTTTGCAGGAAATTATTTGGTTATTATGTCTTTGATACGAGGTTCCGACAATACTTGCATCTAAAAATATCCTAAAGTCTGTCATATATCTGAGATTAGTGCATTGTTATCTTGGGCTATATTTAAGGGACTAGTTCGATGCAATCGTTAAATTGGAAATTGGTGACATATTCGCCTAATAATATATTTCCATATCCCTAGTTTCCTGTTTGAACCACTGTTTATTTTTTACTAAAAGAAATATTTGCCAATATTTGGTTTACATTTTATAAACGATGTCGTTAATACCTTAATACACATTCCTTTCAGTCAATCAATATCAGTAACCACTGATATGGATTTAGGGCAGGCGCCTAGGTGGCAGATTCCTTATCTGTTGCTTACTAGTCTTTTCTTAAATAACTTTAAATTTATAAATTTATTGAAATTTATTGAAAATCTCCATTGGTAAATTATTCCAATCCCAAACTCCTCTTACTATAAATGAATATTTGCCCCAATTTGTCCTCTTGAATTCCACCTTATATTCGTATTGTGATATTTCCTACTTTTAAAAACACCCCTCAAACTTACTCGTCTACTAACGTCATTCCACGCCATCTCTCCACTGACAGCTCGGAACATAACACATAGACGAGCATCACGCCTCATTTGTCTCAAGTCTTCCCAGCCCAAACTTTGCAACATTTTTTTTTTTGTAACGCTACGCTTTTGTCGAAATCACCCGGAACATATCGAGTTGCTTTTCTTTGGATCATTTTTCATTTCTTGAATCAATTAATCTTGGTGAGGGTCCCTTACACTGGAACCATACTCTAGTTGGGGTCTTACCAGAGACTTATATTCCCTCTCCTTTACATCCTTACTACAACCTCTAAATACCCCCACGATCATGTGCAGAGATCTTTCCTTATATTAACATCTAGGTACTTACACCAATCCCCATAAGGAATTTCCACTCCATCAGCACAATAATGTCCGGCTTCATGGCTAAATGGTTAGCGTGCTGGCCTTTGGTCACAGGAGTCTCGGGTTCGATTCCCAGCTGGGTCAGGAATTGGTTCATTTCCCTGGCACGGGGCTGGGTGTATGAGTTGTCTTCATCATCATTTCCTCCTCGTCAAGACGCGCAGGTCGCCTACGGGTGTCAAATCAAAAGACCTGCACCTGGCGAGCCGAACCCGTTCTGGGATCTCCCGGCACTCAAAGCCATACGCCATTTCAACACAATAATTAAAACGGAGAGGAGTTCTCCTATTAGTGAAACTGACAACTTAATGTTTAACCCCGTTTATCATCATACCATTGCCTGCTGTCCATCTCACAACATTCCCAAAGTCTTTTTTACAGTCACTCACAATCCTGTAACATTTAAAACATCATACGAACGGTTCTTTACTCGTACCATTTCTATATACAAGAAAAAGGTCCGATAATACTGCCTTGAGGAATTCCCCTCTTAATGATTACGGGATCAGATATTGGTTCACCTACTCTAAATATTTGAGTTTTATTTTCTACAAATATAGTAACCGATTCAGTCCACTCATAGTATTTTCTGCTCTTTTTCTTTTATCTAGTCATTCCTCTGTTAGTTGGATGAAATTCACTAAGCGAACTGGACTAAACCATACTCTACGTCTCCGAGTTGAGTTACGCTTGGGTCGGGAGTGGGAGTGAGACGCTTGCGTTGTGCTTAGGGACACAAAGCCAACTATACTCGTCGCCCGGGCGGGTTCAGTGAGAGCAGAAGAGGTTTATGTTCATTTCTATCCAGATTGATTCCTAACGTATCTGAAAGACCGTTTTCTTTCTTTGTTCCTAGCGAAAACCTGTTACACACACATTCATACATACAACACAAATACACAGGTGAAGCGACTAACTTCATACATACGAAGTACACGGAGCTGTTAAGTGAGATGTTCAAGATGAACCTGGAGCCACCAACATCATCTGATATATTGACTGATTAATGTTCGTATGACTTCAGTTTTTTTGTGTAGGCATTATAATCTGACACCATTTAGGCTGACTCTATGTCAAGTTGAACGTTTCATTATACTCTGTCAGATGGCAGATATGTTATTTGGTCTGTGGCTGTGTTTTAATTTTGTCAGGTAAACACCAAATATGCCAACATCGTACGACATGGAGCGCCGAGTGGACCTTTCCCATCCCTAAAATTATTCGACTGCCTCTTCTTGATTTCAACCCGCGATGTTAGAATCCGGAGGCCGCCTCTCTACCAGTTATCCGTATAATGAGCTATTTGAACAATAGAAAGAAGGGTTTCCCATCAACTCTTGAAAAAATTGAAAGGAATCCGAATTTACCTTGCTGGCCACAGTTTCTCATGGTAATGAATGTAGAATGTGCGAAAACGAAGATGTTATGCAAATCCATACCCGGTTGCTGCCTTAATCTTACGTGTGTATTCCGCACACTCAGATAGTAGATAGCGATATCTAATGATGAACATTGCAGTGCTCTTCCGGTAGAGATTCCATAGAACATAGATACAGGGTGGTAGGAAACAATATGAAGCAGGTATATGAGCGTTACAGGGTACGTCATACCGGTAAATAATTTGTAAAAATAATTCGATATCTTGCGATGTTGTAATTTTATCAGGTGCTGTATGTTAGCCAATCAAATCGCTTAACTGGCGAATTCAAATGGCGTGTACGTCGCGATGTTGCTAAATATGCGTATGGATCAAGACGGGCTTGAGAACACCAATCAAAAAGAAAGACTTCGCCAGGGGAGAAATTTGAACACGGACCTCCGAGCTGACAGGATCGCGCCTTAGAAAGTACGCTGACATCGTAAAAAGCCTACGGCGTGCTTGTGTTTGATTCTGATTTTTTGGAATGGCTCTCAATCCGGTCTTAACCCACGTGCAGATTTGGCAACATCGCCTCGCAAAACCCATTTGAATTCACCCGCAAAGCAATATTATTGGCTAAGTTCGGCAGCTGATGAAACGACAACGGCGAGATATATCGAATTAATTTTTTGAAATTATTTATCAGTGTGACCAACCCTCTAACGACCATGTACCGGGTTCTCATTGTTTCCGAGCATCCTGTATATATATCTACTCAGATCCATCTCGAAGGGCATTAGCAATTTAATAGCCTGAGTGCGGTAAACCACAGAGGGTAAGTACCTTGACGATGGCTACCACGTTACAACCATGTCACATTATCGACAGGCTGTGGTCAACCACATCCATTGATCTCTCGATACATTCTGATGAGACGGTGGGAAGTATATGTCCCGAGGTGAAACTTAATTCTTGCTTGATTCTCACCTACATGTTCAGCAGTTCCCAAATCCTTCATTATTTATTCCTTTCTTTCTTTCTTTCTTTCTTTCTTTCTTTCCTTCCTTCCGTCTTTCTCAATCTCTTTGTTTCTCTTTCTTATATTATTTTAATCATATTAATCACCTCTTTGTTTCTATTTCTTGTCTTATTTTAATTATGTTACCCAATAACACTCCATTTCATTACCTGAGGTTCTTTGTTGGTCTATTCGATTTAAAACTAAAATTGAGATACATTGATGTTCATGAGGTTGTACATTAATATAATGTTCAAATTCTCACTTTTCTCGTGCAATGTCACTTACAGAGTATGCAAAGAATGCCGACCACTATCACAGACGGCGATAAAGGAGAGCAGGACAATTAAAATAAGGATGGAAGTCAAAACTCAATCTTCATCCAGACTGACCTGAGACAAGTAAAGGAATGTCGTTTTGGAAGAGGTATCTGGCCGAAGTATCCCATGAAGGCCTCGTATACAATTACAATTGTGAACTATTTGAAGTACTATTACACTCAAATATTCAGTAATTAATAGAACTCGAGTGTAGCTAATTTCGCGTTTTTCCTTGAACATTCGATTGGTACCATAAGAAAAGAACCGAATATTAATCACATTTTATGGTGATATTAGGTCATACTGACCCTTATTATGAGGACCCATTCATATAAACCACTTAATCAGTGAATACTAGGATTCAAGAGACTGTTCTAGAAGTGACATTAATTGCATTTATTCAAATATTTAACGGACAGTGATAGCTATTCTTATACTGAATTTCGACATAATCTGTGATTATTATGAACTGTGCTAGCGTCTCATTTCATGTCTTATAAACTGTGTGGTGAAAGACTGTGCTTTCGGCTTCTGAAACGATATCATTTTATTATTACAGTACCTTGCCTTGTAGCTCGAATTGTGACATAGACTATGCTATTCCAAGTCATGTATCTCATGCTATAGTACAAAAGTGCGAGTACAAACTGTGCCTTAGGACTTATTTCAGTGTGAAATGCAACTCATTAATGATAATTAATAATCCTACAACTCGCTGTATAGTGCCAATTCAACTTTCCTATGTTTCAATATTTCTTTTTAAAACACCAGAAATCTTGGCGAAGTGTCGTAATATCACACTACGTAGAACGTCATATCCAGCGTGGGATTATTCGTGGTGGCTTCGAGGGATATTCGTGGTATCCAGCGAGAGATTAATCGTGGTATCTGCGAGGGATTAAACGTGGTGTCGCCGTGGGATGAACGTGGTACGCTACTGGTGCTGAGTTCGAGTTCAGGCTGATTGCTGCGGAAGCTCCAGTCACCAAGTCGCAGAGCTGTACTTCATCCATTCTTATAAGAAGAATACAGGTGATATAAGTGTATTTTACTTTTCTTTAAGTGAGTGATTACACTTAGACAATAACTGACCTTTCAATAATGTACTCAGTCACTCAACAGTGCTAAATTGATCAAATGAAAAGTGCTTCGTAATTTTTAATCTGTGAATTCTGCTTGTACAGATTGTAGGAGACTTCATATTTCAATGAACTTTAGGTTTCTCTTCGAAGTCGTGTAAAATAAAATCATTTCACAATAACTAGATGAACTGTAGGGCTAGTCATATATAACAAGTGCACTATTTAATAATCTTGTATAATTTGCTTATATGTACTGTAGGATTTCTTCAGCAAGTGACTGAAAATATTTAATTTGAACTATAGGATTACTAAAGCAAGTGTCAGTTAATATTTTGTTTAATAATTTTTGAAAGACTGTAGGTTTTAACCACAAGTGATGGACTTAATTTGAAATTTAAAAATATTGGTAAATCAACAAGTGGTTGAACGAAGTTCTATGATCAGTGTTATTTTGAATTTGAGTTTATATGAGAGATCCTAAATGAACCTTAAGGTGTATTGAGGTCTTAGGAAACTAGTATTTACTCTCAACTTTATCAACATCGAGTGGATGTATAGGATTGTGGCTGCACATATATTTCATTTACTCAATTTCATTCTGAAGAGATCAATTGAAAATTTAACTTTGATGAAGAAGAAACAGGGTGATTTGCTTGAGGTTATCAATAAATATTGTCAAAAATTGTAATTACCGTCTATTTTTCGCCCTGCGAAATCATCCGTCTCTGTACCGACTCCACTCGCAATCGCACACTACCTGAGATCCTTCACATGCTTTGGCCCCACAACCATTTCCGGGTACCATCCATCCATCCATCCATCCATCCATCCATCCATCCATCCATCCATCCATCCATCCATCCATCCATCCATCCATCCATCCATCCATCCATCCATCCATCCATCCATCCATCCATCCATCCATCCATCCATCCATCCATCCATCCATCCATCCATCCATCCATCCATCCATCCATCCATCCATCCATCCATCCATCCATCCATCCATCCATCCATCCATCCATCCATCCATCCATCCATCCATCCATCCATCCATCCATCCATCCATCCATCCATCCATCCATCCATCCATCCATCCATCCATCCATCCATCCATCCATCCATCCATCCATCCATCCATCCATCCATCCATCCATCCATCCATCCATCCATCCATCCATCCATCCATCCATCCATCCATCCATCCATCCATCCATCCATCCATCCATCCATCCATCCATCCATCCATCCATCCATCCATCCATCCATCCATCCATCCATCCATCCATCCATCCATCCATCCATCCATCCATCCATCCATCCATCCATCCATCCATCCATCCATCCATCCATCCATCCATCCATCCATCCATCCATCCATCCATCCATCCATCCATCCATCCATCCATCCATCCATCCATCCATCCATCCATCCATCCATCCATCCATCCATCCATCCATCCATCCATCCATCCATCCATCCATCCATCCATCCATCCATCCATCCATCCATCCATCCATCCATCCATCCATCCATCCATCATCCATCCATCCATCCATCCATCCATCCATCCATCCATCCATCCATCCATCCATCCATCCATCCATCCATCCATCCATCCATCCATCCATCCATCCATCCATCCATCCATCCATCCATCCATCCATCCATCCATCCATCCATCCATCCATCCATCCATCCATCCATCCATCCATCCATCCATCCATCCATCCATCCATCCATCCATCCATCCATCCATCCATCCATCCATCCATCCATCCATCCATCCATCCATCCATCCATCCATCCATCCATCCATCCATCCATCCATCCATCCATCCATCCATCCATCCATCCATCCATCCATCCATCCATCCATCCATCCATCCATCCATCCATCCATCCATCCATCCATCCATCCATCCATCCATCCATCCATCCATCCATCCATCCATCCATCCATCCATCCATCCATCCATCCATCCATCCATCCATCCATCCATCCATCCATCCATCCATCCATCCATCCATCCATCCATCCATCCATCCATCCATCCATCCATCCATCCATCCATCCATCCATCCATCCATCCATCCATCCATCCATCCATCCATCCATCCATCCATCCATCCATCCATCCATCCATCCATCCATCCATCCATCCATCCATCCATCCATCCATCCATCCATCCATCCATCCATCCATCCATCCATCCATCCATCCATCCATCCATCCATCCATCCATCCATCCATCCATCCATCCATCCATCCATCCATCCATCCATCCATCCATCCATCCATCCATCCATCCATCCATCCATCCATCCATCCATCCATCCATCCATCCATCCATCCATCCATCCATCCATCCATCCATCCATCCATCCATCCATCCATCCATCCATCCATCCATCCATCCATCCATCCATCCATCCATCCATCCATCCATCCATCCATCCATCCATCCATCCATCCATCCATCCATCCATCCATCCATCCATCCATCCATCCATCCATCCATCCATCCATCCATCCATCCATCCATCCATCCATCCATCCATCCATCCATCCATCCATCCATCCATCCATCCATCCATCCATCCATCCATCCATCCATCCATCCATCCATCCATCCATCCATCCATCCATCCATCCATCCATCCATCCATCCATCCATCCATCCATCCATCCATCCATCCATCCATCCATCCATCCATCCATCCATCCATCCATCCATCCATCCATCCATCCATCCATCCATCCATCCATCCATCCATCCATCCATCCATCCATCCATCCATCCATCCATCCATCCATCCATCCATCCATCCATCCATCCATCCATCCATCCATCCATCCATCCATCCATCCATCCATCCATCCATCCATCCATCCATCCATCCATCCATCCATCCATCCATCCATCCATCCATCCATCCATCATCCATCCATCCATCCATCCATCCATCCATCCATCCATCCATCCATCCATCCATCCATCCATCCATCCATCCATCCATCCATCCATCCATCCATCCATCCATCCATCCATCCATCCATCCATCCATCCATCCATCCATCCATCCATCCATCCATCCATCCATCCATCCATCCATCCATCCATCCATCCATCCATCCATCCATCCATCCATCCATCCATCCATCCATCCATCCATCCATCCATCCATCCATCCATCCATCCATCCATCCATCCATCCATCCATCCATCATCCATCCATCCATCCATCCATCCATCCATCCATCCATCATCCATCCATCCATCCATCCATCCATCCATCCATCCATCCATCCATCCATCCATCCATCCATCCATCCATCCATCCATCCATCCATCCATCCATCCATCATCCATCCATCCATCCATCCATCCATCCATCCATCCATCCATCCATCCATCCATCCATCCATCCATCCATCCATCCATCCATCCATCCATCCATCCATCCATCCATCCATCCATCCATCATCCATCCATCCATCCATCCATCCATCCATCCATCCATCCATCCATCCATCCATCCATCCATCCATCCATCCATCCATCCATCCATCCATCCATCCATCCATCCATCCATCCATCCATCCATCCATCCATCCATCCATCCATCCATCCATCCATCCATCCATCCATCCATCCATCCATCCATCCATCCATCCATCCATCCATCCATCCATCCATCCATCCATCCATCCATCCATCCATCCATCCATCCATCCATCCATCCATCCATCCATCCATCCA